>NW_023270807.1:13636915-13860446 GCF_011800145.1 Mirounga leonina
TTATTTATTTATTTATTTATTTATTTATTTATTTATTTATTTATTTAAAGAGTGTGAGAGAGCCTGAGTGGGTGAGGGGCAGAGGGAGAAGGAGAGAGGGAATCTCAAGCAGACTCCCCCACTGAGCTCAGGGGCCCTGCACAGGGCTCAATCTCACCACCCTGAGATCATGACCTGAGCCAAAATCAAGTCAGATGCTTAACTAACTAAGCCAACCAGGTGCCCCTCTGCTTTCCACTTTAAAATAATGATAACACTACATGAGATGTGATTTATTGTGCGAAAGGCAAATGCAGAGTTGATTCTGCAAAATACTTCTTACGCCCTTACTCTGTGCAAAGCAGTGCTAGGCACTGGGGCTGCAACCTGCAAGGATTCTGCACCCCCTACCCTTCTGACACTTTCCCCCTAGAACAGTCTTCTTTTATCTTTTTACATTAACTTCCCTCCAAGGAAACACTTCAGATATTTTTTTTCTAACCACCCCATCATGAAATTTTACTACCACAGAGATACTATGTATCTGTTTTATATTGTGTCTACTCTCTGCTTTATACATAGAAAGTTTTTTTTTTTTTCCCTTCCAAGAACCAATTTTTACTTGTGGGGTGATTTTATCCTTGTGAAAAATGCATGCTCTAGGGCAAAGACCGATAATAAGCAAATAAAGAAGAAAAGTAATTGTGATAAAGATGGAGGAAATACAAGAGGCTAAACATTCAGGTATGGTTACTTTTTAAAAATTTTTACTTAAATGCTCATTAGTTAGCATACAGTGCAATATTGGTTTCAAGACAGTATAGTTGCTTTAGATAAAGATACCCAGTTGCTTTCACTGACTGAACGAGAAATTGGAAACAGTTAATCTGCAGGCTTTCCTTATCTCTCTTTCTTCTCTACCTCACTTGGTGGGGAATATTGGACTGTTTAGTTGTCCTATGCAGCTTTATACTTGCAGGCAAGCCCCAGGGAAGGATGCCCATAGCTTCCTGGTCTCATTTTCCCTGGAGCCCAGTTGCTTAAGTTCTCCATCTGAAACTTGAAAGGCAAAGAAAGACTGAATGTAATCCATGATGTACAAATAACTTCTCTCTTCCTGTTTTTCAGACAAACTCACGTTATGTCGTGCTGCCTCCCTTAATCATGCCGAGTTACACCCCAAACACCAGAGTTACCAAAGGCACTCATTCGAGCAATTCAATGTTCTTGGTCATTTATTTCTGCACAACTGGGTAGGCCATTGTTCTTAGTAAGGGTGTGAGGCTATCAAAGATCAGTTTAACTTGTCATGATTGTGCTGGAACAAAGCATATATAATTGCCTAATGCTCTCTCCACATAGATGTGCTCCAGAAAAATAATAAAGACAGGACAGCTGAATGCTGAAAAGCAATATAATGTTCTGGTTATATGCCCTGGTATGGGTTTTAGAGTCCAGACCTCTGCTTGCCAATTGGCAGGTAATATAAGTAACTTAGAGTAACTCTAGACTCAGTTTATCCCTATGTAAAATGAGAATAATGCCACTATCATACTGGGTTGTTACAAGGAATAATGAAAGTAATATATGTAAATTATTTAGGATAATACTTAGAGTGTAGTAAGCCCTCTATAAATAGCTGCTGTTATTATAACTGTTTCTGTAAGCCAACTGTGTTTTGTTTTGGCAGTCCTTCCTAATTTTGCTATTTTTTAGACTAAAAAGGTTAAAATTTGGTTAAAATCAAAGCAGGATCTCTGGCATTTAATCATGGGCATGGCATTTTGTCTAATATGTCTTGGTTACATTTGCCCTTCAGTTACATTTGTTAATACTTTTTTTCTAAATTATCTGTTACTGGGGCTCCTGGCTTGCTCAGGGGATAGAGCGTGTGACTCTTCATCTCAGCGTTGTGAGTTTGAGCCCCACATTGGGTGTAGAGATTACTTAAAAATAAAAAATCTTGGGCGCCTGGGTGGCTCAGTTGGTTAAGCGACTGCCTTCGGCTCAGGTCATGATCCTGGAGTCCCGGGATTGAGTCCCGCATCAGGCTCCCTGTTCGGCGGGGGGTCTGCTTCTCCCTCTGACCCTCTTCCCTCTTGTGCTGTCTCTCATTCTCTCTCTCTCAAATAAATAAAATCTTTAAAAAAAATAAAAATAAAAAAATAATAAAAAATCTTTTAAAAAAATAAAATTAATTAATCTCTTAGTTTATTTTCCTCCTTTGGCTGCTAAGTTACACTATATAAATGAAAATTTTACTACCTTTCATCAGTGCTATGAGATGGTGAATTAAACACTAGTAGATCTGCTGACTTCAGTCCTCGAGGAAGCTTGCACAATTTGAGTCCTTGAACATTCAAAATCAAACCCTCTGCCTTCCCAATTCTTCCCTGAACCTCCATCAGCTCTGAGATCCCTATCTGGCTTAGTAGCATCACCAACCTGATAATCATCTATACTAATCCTCAGGGCTATCTCTTCTCACACACAATCCAATTTCTCATCGTGTCTATGGGGTGTTTCTGTTGTGTGTTCCTACCTCTCCATTCGTTTCCCAAAACGTAGCCAAGTGTATTTCCTCAAGAGGGGTGTCATTTCCACATGCCAGACATGTGCTCAAGCACAACGGAATGGACATTCATTGTGTTTGGGACCACTGGGCACGTTTAAACACCCTTCCTACCTTTGCGATAGCTCTCTTAGCCTGTTTAGTTAGGAATCAGGAATTCGGCCAGCACCAGATCTGGTTCTGTGGGGCATGAAGCCAATAAAATTTTAGGGGCCTCCTTCAATAAAAAGCAACAAAATAATGAATTTAAAATTAGGTTTAAAAATTAAGTGCTTGTTTCAAATTAGAAAAGAAATCCAAACAGATTATAAATTTTAAAAAGCTGACCAGTACCGCAACCATCACAAATCAAAAAAAAATAGTAATTCTTTTTGACTACATCTTCACATGACAATGATTTTATAATATTTTTTTTAAGGCTTTATTTGTTTATTTGAGAGCGAGCACAAACAAGGGGAGCAGCAGTGGGAGAGGGAAAAGCAGGCTCCCCGCCGAGCAGGGAGCCCGATGCGGGGCTCGATCCCAGGACCCTGGGATCACGACCTGAGCCGAAGGCAGATGCTTCACTGACTGAGCCACCCAGGCACCCTATAATATTTTTTCTACACAAGAATAGAAAGAAGGGCACTGGGCTGGCTCAGTCGGTAGGGCATGTGACTCTTAATCACAGGGTTATAATTTCGAGCCCCACGTTGGGTGTAGAGATTACTTAAAAATAAAACCTTAAAAAAAATAGAATAGAAAGATGTTTTAGTCTTTCCTTTAGCAAGGTTGGTCAAGAAAAAATTTTATTGATTGTTTAGAAAGTTTCTTTAAAGCTTCACAAATCATGGTTGATCATGTTGTGTGCATTTAGTAAGTGTGGTGGGGAAGACAGAATTGCAGTTATGGTATCTCTCTTTTGCAAATTGTCCCAAACTTATGACCTTTCTAGGACTCTCCCGGGGCCTTGGAAGGGCTCTGTGCATGTGAGGGGTCCTAACGCTCCAGCTTCATAAGCACCGTGTTCATGCCATCTCTCCATGCATTGAGGCTTCACTAATCAGCTATAATCATGAAGATTTCACCCCAGAAGCAAACGAAGGCAGGAAGCAGGAGCCTTTGCAATCTACCATTTCACAGCAATGACAACAGAGGCGTCGCTCTTCCAGAACCTGCTTGGTGAATTTTCTTTGTTGGGTCCCCGGAGTGACTGGCGTGGGCAATGGTGCCTTCTCCCCCAAGCAGTCTCACGATATGATGTGGGGCGTGGATCCAGGCTGCAGAGCCTCTGGGCCCGACTTTCCAGCCCTCTTGGAGATTCCATGAGGTACCAAACATACTTTACCACATTTAAGTTATTTTCTGGGCACCTGGCTGGCTCAGTCGGTGCAGCATGCTACTCTTGATCTCGGGGTTGTGAATTGGGGCCCCACACTGGGTGCAGAGATTACTTAGAAATAAAATATTTAAAAAATAGAGTAGTTTCTGTTTGCAACTGCAAATCCTGACTGATACATGTGAGACTGTGCTCTGCGGGGCTAAGGCTGGGGCTGAGGCATCACGAGCCCACCTGAGAGAATAGAATAATCCAAGGATGGAAAAGTGAATCTGACCAGAGTGCACAGGCAAAAACTAACGTCCAAATGCTACAAGAGTTAAGGATGAAGGTCAAATGCCTGGGGCTCAGAGTTGAAGGTGGAAGTCAGGGAGCCAAAAATCTTGATCGGTGGAAAGAGATGAAAGCAAAGGAGATTGAGAAAAGGTAAGGAAAGGTAGGTCAAGACCTCGTTTGTTAGGCCTGTAGTTAGATGATATATAGGAGGGTGGGTGGGTGGGGGCTTGAGAAGCAATAGGAGCCTGGCCAATACTGTTAACTCAGGCTTTCATTAGCTTGCACTTGGACACACAAAAGCGTTCTAACCTCGCCCACCTTGTTTTCTGTCCTGCAGTAAGTTGTTTATACAAATCATCACTTGGGGCCATCGTTATTGCCCTACTTAAAACAAAATCAATTGTGGCTCCCCATGGCCCATAGAACATCACCGAACTCATTAGCCTGGCATTCTGACCCTCTCTCATCAGGGTCAGTCCATTTCTCCAGTTCATTCCTCATAATCTTCTCGTACTCCGTACTAGAGCCACGCTTAACTGTTTGGTGTTTCCTAGACATGCATTTCATTTTGCCATGTGCATGCTAGTTCTTTCTGCCTGGGAGCCCTCCCTGTTACTTCTCAGCACATCCAAATGCTCTTGTCTTTCAAAGCAGTTCAAATGCCACATTTCTTCAGAAGAGCAGCAACATTTCTTCCCCTGGAGCTTAACACTGACTGTAACTTTCATGAGACTTTTTGCTTTCCTTCTTGCCTTACAGTTACTTAGGCACATATTTTTATTTCCTCTAAGAAGCCATAAGGTTACCCTGGATCAGAATTCTTGGCACAGGGCCTCGTATATTACAGATGCCCCAAATAGTGTCAAACAGAGAATCAAATGAAGCACCTCCTGACACATAATTCTCCATAGAACCTAAAACAGGTGATGGTGGTGGTGGCCTAAGGTGTGGTAGGAAAAGTGAAATGCAAATTGTTACACGTATCTCTGTTAAATGTTCACTAATTTATTAAAGATCAGAGTTTTCCTTTACCAAAACCACTTTCAGCCTTGGTTTTAATAATCTTTAAAAAAAGGTATTAGGGGAGGAGAGGGGGAGGGACACTAAGCAATAACTTCAGAACATTGTCCTTACTCCGATTTAATTGCAAAATAAACACCTCCCACAGCAATTTGTAATGCAGAGGAGTGCTTGTGTCCACATGGGGGGAAAAATGAGTTTTGTACTTCACTCCTGCCAGACATAGCGACGTAAGTAATTGCACTTCAACAAACTGAATAATAGGAATGTAGTTTTTGGAGATCACCTTAAGAAAAATGAAAAGAAGAAGATGACATTCCTTTAATTTCTCAAATAGAATTATTTTGTTTTAATTAAACACATTGTTCTACCAGCAGCACTGCCCCCAAATTTTGATTAGCAAGTGATATGCTTGGTCTATTATAAAAATCTAAGAAATTTTTGTTTCTCAGATTCTGTGCAAATAAAATTATATTTCTTTGCCAACATGTTAAATGAATGCAGCAATCTCAGGACATCTGGGTGGCTCAGTCAGTTAAGCATCTGCCTTCGGTTCAGGTCATGATTCCAGGGTCCTGGGATCAAGTCCTGCATGGGGCTCCTTGCTCAGCAGGGAGCCTGCTTCTCCTTTTGCCTGCCTTCCCCTCTGCTTGTGCTCTCTCTCTCTAAATAAAATCTTTAAAATAAATAAATAAATAAATAAATAAATAAATAAATAAATAAAGCAATCTAAATTTCAAATCTTTTGTAGAGGTTCTTTTGCATAACTTCCCCATATCAGAGCTGTAAGTGATGTTTTTCCTTATTAGAAATTTATAGGAAATATTCTTGAGAGCCTTCTAATTTCCCCTATCAGTGTAAATCCTATGTATATCAAACATAAAGGGAGGGATATCAAATCATAAAAAGAAACTTCTTCAACATAAAATCTCTGTGAACATGAAATAACTTCAGTAGAATAAAGAGAAAGAAGTGTTTAAATCTCCGCCCATACTTGGGGGAAAGAAAATGAGACTAAAGTCTAAACCAAAAGTTTTGGGGATTCATCTGTCTGGGGCCATTTTTTTCTTTTCCATTAAAGCCTATCTGGGACATTTAATACCTACCTTAAATATTTAAAAACAAATTCTAATGTGAGATCCAAACAAAGCAAATGACCCATTAGACAAATGTGGGGGTTTCAATGCCAACAAAGTTAGAAGATAGGAAAGGTGAATGGTGGGGGTAGGGAATGAAATCATTTTGCTACTATTTTTATAAAACTCAGAAAATTAATTTTCCTCATCAACAGCTGGGGATTCAGTTAGTGTAAACAGGGAATGATATCTAAGCTTTAAAAAATGCCACAATTTTTCTTAGTTTGTTTGAATACTTTCAGACGTATATATTCCCCAGATAAAGAAAACACACTGTGTGAAAGATAATTTAGCTTTCTGTCTACAAGTCAAGATTGTTGTTTTCATCATTTTGTATCATAAATGGAGTCTATGGAGGCCACCAGGCTGAAAGCGAATTTATGTTCTAAGATATATTTTCCTTCATAAATCCTTTATATTTGCTGCTAGGCTTTGGAGTACATGCCCTTAAGGCCTCTTGGGAAAGGCCTTTATTTGGTTGAACCATGAAATTGCCAATATGTTAATCATTTTTAACCTATTAAGCATCAATTTCTCCTGGCTTAACCTAACATAATCAAAGGTCAAGTCAAAAGCTGAAGAGGTTTTCGGTCAACTGTCTTTATCAGCATCCTGTGACATTTGCAGAACTCTTACCATCTTCAAAATAATGAGATGTAGGCTATGCTGAGCCACTTTTCCCCGTCCCCACACAAAGCGGAGTGATTCCTTATTTCCTTCCTCCGCCATTGACTGTAGCTCACGGTCTTGTTTTCCGTTGTCACTTTCTCCAGAAAGCAGAGCCACACCTCTAAGAAAATGTCATCCTGCCCTGATGACTTCTCTGGTAATGTAACTTTTTGATCGTCTACTTCTGGTCCACTGTTATCAAAGCTCCACCTATTGCTTTGTATTGAATTAACTTTTAGTACAGGATGAGGAAAAATACTTGGGATTTTGAATCACTGAGTTTTATAGTGAGAGACAAATCTTAGCAATTGCTTAGCCTAACTGTCCTATAATGAATATCGATGGTTGCTTGTTCCCTCTGTCAGCCCAATTTTCACCTGGTCTTCCATCCTCTCCAATGCCGCCAGTGTGTTTTGGCAATGGGCTTGACTTAGCAGTGGGAATGATCTCATTGGTTCAGAATCTCAGTCTAAGCTAATCTGTTCAGCTGGATCCTTGTTATTAGGACGGGTGTTACCGGCTGAATTGTGTCCCTCCAGAATTTACATGTTGAAACACTAATCCCCAGTACCTCAGAATGTGACTCTATTTGGAGCTAAGTCCTTTAAAGAGGTAATTAAGTTAAAAGCAGATCACTGAGGTGGGTCCCGGTCCAATATGACCAATGTCCTTATAAGAGAAAAAATTGAACCGGACACGTACAGAGGAAAGAGAAGTAGAAGACCCAGGGAGAAGATAGCCATCAACAAGCCAAGGAGAGAGGCCGCAGAAGAAACCAACCCTATTGAAACCTTGATCTTGGACTTCTAACTTCCAGAACTGTGAGAAAATAAATTTCTGTTTTTTAAGCCACATGGTCTGTGGCATTTTGTTTTGGCAGCCCTCATAAACTAATCCAATGGAGTAGGCATTGGAATGGACCCAATTTGAGACAACAGGGAGGGAAGTTTTTGGAAACCTCTAGGAAAAGAATATTCCTTGTTTAAAGGAGAATACCAGAAAAGACACTCTTCTTCTCCATGTTGTGAGGTGGAGATGTGCAGCTTGTAAATTCTGCAGCCAAATTTGTCACCAAGAGGGGTGCTACTCTGAAAATGAGCCAATACTCAGAGATGCGCCTAGCTGAGAAAATTGTGAAAACAGTTGCTGGAATTACTTAATTAAGCCAACCTCAAAGCCTGCTCAATCACTGAAGTTCCAGTTATGTGGGCCAATAAATCTCAGTTGTTCAAACAAGCTAAAACCAAGTTTTCTGTTATAGTCTCTGTTGTGTTTGGTACGTTACCTACCCCTTCATTTCACAGAGAGAGCCTGAGGCTTCTTCAAATCTAAAGGACCTGTCTGATGTTTCAGAAATTTCTTGTTTTGAGTTATTTAATCTATCCTTAACACAACCAGGTTAAAGGTTGAGGGTACATGCCTAAATGGTAAGAACATTAAGAAGAGTTTACAAGTAAAGGGTTTCACAAACAGGATGAAGAAAATATTAACTCTTAAGTGATCAATCCAGAAAGGCTAAAGATAGAATTGGAAGTATTAGAAAAGGAGAAAAATAATCTGAAAAGTAGCTTTTGGGGTCAGTAGGTCAACTCTTATGTCCCTGCCACTAGCCTCCTTGTTAGTGTCTTTAGTAGGCACTCTGCCTTACCCAACATGTAGCCCCCCCAACCCTTTGTTTTATTGCCTTCCTGCTTATGGATCTCATGATTCCTGTGCTGCTCCATTCTTCCATCTGGGAGTAGCCCACTTGCACCTCTGCCCAGTTTTGAACACCCGAATTCTTATATTTATGCTCTGGAAATTCTTATATTTATGCTCTTATATTTATGCTCATGATCTGGAAAGCATAATTACATTTTCAAAGTAGCTTTCATATTTTTTAAGTGTTTTATGAGAATGTAGATCATGGTGATCCCTTTTTTTCATTTATTTTATTTTATTTAAATGCAATTAATTAACATGCAGTGTATTATTAGTTTCAGAGGTAGAGTTCAGTGATTCGTCTATTGCATATCAGACCCAGTGCTCATTCCATCACGTGCCCTCCTTAATGCCCATCACGCACTTACCCCACCCCCCACCCACATCCCCTCCAGCAACCCTCAGTTTGTTTCCTATGATTAAGAATCTCTTATGGTTTGTCTCTCTCTCTGATTTCGTCTTGTTTTATTTTTCCCTCCTTTTTATAGAAAAAGCATATTAAACATTTGAGGAAGTGGGAATTTTACCATATTTGCCTACTTTGAACTTCCTGACAGCTTTAAGCCACTCTATCTCATTTACATTTGTTCTAGAATATAGAAAGTGTCACACTGAGATATTCTTATTTTATACATTTTAGGTCATGATTTTGTGAATGAAGTCCTTTAAATCTTGGCAAGCTAAATTATGAATAGGGATTATCAATCAAATTTAAATTTTATCTTTAAAAAACATGTTAGAGCAAGAAAATCTCCTTAGAGCTTAGAATTGTGGCATATAGGACAGGACAAATAAATATCAATTAAATATTTGAATGAATAATTTTTTTTGTTTTTGTTTAGTTTTTTTTATGAATGATTTCTGACACCATTTTGTGAAGTGTTTGTGCATTTCAAGTCGATGAATAATTTTGTGTAAAAAAAAAATGACCTCTCAGGTCAGTTTAATATCAACTTTTCAAAATTTCAAATAATATATATAACAAGAAAAGACTAGCTGGGCTATGAAGTTAGTGGGCTGTACATGGGATGCTATTATTTGAACATGGCAATCAGTGATAGAATTGGACAGATATTACACAAAGCCTTGAATTTTGGGATACCATTATGCAAGGAACCCGTAGAAGGTATCCTTCTCTCCCAGCAGTGGGAGGAGCAATTAGAGTTACAGTTCTTCTAAGTTGCTACATTGTCCTCTTTTACATGGTGCCATCAATTTCCTGTCACCCTTCTGTATGCTGTGGCTCAAATAAAAAAAACACTCTGGGGGTGCCTGGGTGACTCAGTCGTTAAGCGTCTGCCTTCAGCTCAGGTCATGATCCCAGGGTCCTGGGTTTGAGCCCCGCATCAGGCTACCTGCTCAGCGGGGAGCCTGCTTCTCCCTCTCCCACTCCCCCTGCTTGTATTCCCTCTCTTGCTGTCTCTCTTGCTGTCAAATAAATAAATAAAATCTTTAAAAAAAAAAACCAAACCACTCTGGGTTTTTACAGTTGACATGGATAGAGTATCACCCTTGTCTTCTAAAGGCTTCCAATTTGCTGTAGGGCCATACTATTGAGTATTTAAGCAAAACAGAAGTTGACAGACCTGTACGATTCTGGGCCAGAAAAATCTAAGAACTTCTGTTTGTTTTTTAATAAATCAGGCACAGTCAAAATTCTGCTTCTGTTTTTGTTTTGATAGCTTAAATTCTCATGGTTAGTTCTTTTCTGCTGTTGTTCTTATTTTAATGATTTCAAAATTTGAAATGTTCAGGGTTTAAGTTGCTCATTCTCTTAAAATACAATTGCCATCACATCTAAATGTATGTCCAACCCCTCATTCTAGTCAGGAACTTGACATGGGAAAATTATCATTTTATTAGGGTCAATTTACTTGGCCATTCATATTTTTCTGGAAATTGTAGTCTAGAAATTGGATGTGAATAGTCCAGAATTTCTGCATTTGTGATCGAAAATCCTAAATATTCAGAACACCAACCTTTGAAGTTAGCCAAAAATAGTCACCGAGGCACTGGTTGATTTTGTATTTTAATATACTCTATGTCTTCTTTCTTCATGCCAGAAACGACCAAAAAAAAAAAAAAAAAGTTTCCTTAAGAAAATGTTAACTACTTGATCAAAGAATGAAAAGAACAATGCATTTAAGTTTCATTCAGTAACATCGGCTTCACTGTCCTTAGCTCAGCTTTCTTTTCTAAATTTTGTGTATCAAGTGCTCCTTCTGCACAGATACCTGAAGACAAAACTAATTAAAAAGAATATGTCCTGTTTCTTGAGTGTAGCTAGTAAGGGTTAAAAACTGTGCCTGCTGGCAGCCAATCAGCTATAATTTTTTTTTTCTTGCATGCTCAGCGTTGACATAACAAGGTGAATCTAATCTCCTAGCCAAGTTTTACTAACTGCAACTCTGTGGGGGAGAAAGTTCTTTCTGATCTTTGCTGATCTAAAAACTACAGCCATTGAATAATTTCCATATTAAATTACATGGTAAACAAGTTATCTTCGGTTTTAGGCTATCAAGAAGACTTCGACAAAGTACTTTGTATTTCCATTTGTTTCCCCAGGGCAAAGGTTTTCTGCTCAAACCACCATTATAATTTCCAATCACTGAGATCTAAGAAGTTAAATGAGACTAGGAGAGTTTCAGTGGCATTTTGGCACCCAACAAGAAACCATTAGAAATCCCTGAAAGGGCACATGAACTTTCTCACAGAGTCTAGGAAATAGCACATCAAATGAAATTTCCGTCCAAGATCATGCAAGGACAACAAAATCAACAGACAAAACTAAATAGAAATAACAAACAAAAACAACCCTTCATTTGTAGCCTCCTTCCTGGCTGCAGATCTGAGATTTCGTGAACATGCCAGAAGCAGCCAGGCCCGTCTCATGACTCACAGGCACATGATGCTTCTGCTGGGAGCTCAGACAGGTGGATCCAGATTTGATCGGTTCACCAACTTTGTAGTGGGATCTCAAATATATCACCCAGGGGTTGGTGGAAAACGATGCTGTTTGAATCTTTCAATGAATGCTTATTGATTCAAGGTAACTTTGAAAAAGGAAAGAAAATGAACTTTCAAATTCAAGTAAGTTATGTGACAGCAGGCTCAGTATAAAGATTCACTTTTAGGGCTATCTAGGTAAGATCTAGGTCAGTTTTCACCAATTTCTATGACCTCTCAGAGTCTCAGATTCTTCAACTGTGAAATGGGTACTTCAGTACTGTAGTTGTTTTTCAAGGTTGAGTGGAAATTAAGTATGAGCTATGTAAAGCAGTTTTCATACAGTAGGTGTGCCATAATGGTTTGTAGCCATTATCCACCTTAACCAACCCCATTCCCACCCCAACAGTAACAGTTTACAGTTTATTGCATTTGTTTATTCATTCCATCTTTTCATGCAAATATATGACATTTTCATTTACAAATGTAGAAAATATATGAACATTTCCTTAACGAGTATCCCCGTCTGATCTCAAAAGCAAATAGGAGTTAGTATATGAGATTTTCTTCTAGTTAACAAAGGTTCTCTGATCCTTTTCTGCCAGGTTTTCCTCATCACCTGCCATTTGTATACCTATCTTTCTTTACTGGCTTTTGTTTATATATAACCACAGCTTTCATGGCTTCGCAAATCTCAAATAATGGTTCAGTGGGTGGTGTGTCTTTAGAGAGGAGACAGATGGATTTAGGGTAAGCATGAGTCCTTGTTGTTGCTGATGGTGATGGTGTTTCATGCCTGCCAGGGAGATGTAGGGTCCAGGGACTGAAACAAGGAAATGGATAGAATGTACCTAATATAAAAAGTAGCTTGTGTTTGCGCTTTATGGCTTTCCTGTATACTTCACTTCATTGAATAAGGTTAACATGGTTATTTAGCATTTTCCTGCTAGCTCTGGAGAGGGCCTTGGAATCCCCTGTGGCTGGATCAGCAGCATCAGCATCACCTGGAAATTTGTTAGAAATCCAGAATCTCAGCTGCCCTCTTCCCAACTGCTGAATCAGAATCTGCATTTCAGTAACACCCCCATGTGATGTAGGTGGACAGTATAGTTGGAGAAGCTCTGACCTGGGGAAACTTTAAATGTTTTACTCACCAGTTGCCTAGGATTACTGACTGTCTCAAGATGTCTTTTAATTGAATTGAGACTTTATTCAAGACTCACAACATTCGGAATAAGTTTACTACATCCTCTTGGTAGTATGCAATGTTAGTTATCTTTCACTGACTTTGGAAGCACTAGGTTTAATGAATGAGAGTAGACAGAGGTTTTTTTTTTTTTTTTTTTTTTTTCTTTTAAGATTTTATTTATTTATTTGACAGAGAGAGGCACAGCGAGAGACAGAACACAAGCAGGGGGAGTGGGAAAGGGAGAAGCAGGCTCTCCACTGAGCAGGGAGCCCCATGTGGGGCTCGATCCCAGGACCCTGGGATCATGACCTGAGCTGAAAGCAGACGCTTAACGACTGAGCCACCCAGGCGCCCCTATTTTTCTTTTCACCATGCTTGTTTCAAGATATTTAGGTTTTACTTTTCTTTGAACTTCTCAATCATGTGCAAAATTATGAAATGTTTCCCAACCAGTAGTATAAGAGATCAGGTTGTTAAAGGCAGTGTCAGGATCTACTATCCTACTATTTCTTAAAAAGTTTACAGGATTTTGGTTGATGGTGTTGAGATGCACTTGCTCATTACTCTGTCAGTTGGTTTATCACTCAGCTGGGACCTGCTGCTCACTATGAAGTTTTTGGTGGATATACAGCTTTACATCATTCTGTTATTCTTATAATGTTATACTCGTATTGCATTGTTAGCTAATAACTCAGAAACAAAAGAAATACTAATGACAAAGTACAAGATTATCAATGAGGACCATAAGTACGATACTAATTCTCCAAGTCTCAGATTGATCCTCTCCAGATCCATCAGGATACAGTCATCAAATCAAATTCTCAAATAGTATATCCAAATGTATTGATTTCTTTTTAAAAAATCAAACTTAAATACAAAACAAGTGCAAGGATTACAGCCATTCCGACTTTTCAATTATTGGACATGACTGTTCACACATGTGTCATTTGCAGGGAGGTGCTTACAACCCCTGTTACCTCATCATTTGTAAACAAAACACAAAAGAGAAAAGAGCAGTTGATTTTCTCTTACGTGGAAAGTGCAAAAATTCAAAACACCAATTTATGAGAGCATTTATCAATTTTTGATGCCATAACAGTTAAATTTTTCCCCAAAGTAAATAAATCTTTTAAAATTTATTTGTTGGTAAGTAAATGTTCCTTATAAAATTAAAATGATCTAATACTTATCTAATTTATTTAATTATTAGATAATTAGATAATTCCTATTTGTGAAGTAGGAAAAGATTGGATATCTTCACATGTGATGGCCATCATTAAGGAAAATATACAATGAGTTTCCTAATATAATATTAAATATTATGCTGACCTAAAATAAAATATTTAAAATTTAAAACCTCTTCTTTAGTATTTGAGTTTTGTTTCTTAAAAAGTCTGCAGGGCTGTGGTTATGGAGCCCAGATTCACTTACTACTTTATCACTTCGTTTATCACTCATCTGAGACCTACTACCCACTATAAAGTTCTGCATTATATCATAGAAAAAGGTGAGATTATTTTTAAATTCATACAAAAGTTTAATCATATATTACTGTGGAAAGAGTTTGTGGTCCAAAAACATTGAAGAAGCTGAAGTAAAATTTACTAGGGCATTTCCAAATTTCTTTCAAATTCCCTTACTTCTCAGATACCCTGGGCCTTCCTGCTGTCTCCACTCTACTCCCTGTGAAAATCTGCTGTCCCAGAATTTGCTGATAAATTTAAACTCAGATAAGACTGAAGGATTTGGTGCTATTAGGTGCTAGCTCATTTTATTTTATTTTTAAGATTTATTTATTTATTTGAGAAAGAGCACTTGCTCTTTTTTGAAAAAAAATTTTCTTTATTTATTTGTCGGAGAGAGAGAGCGTGCACAAACCGGGGGAGCGGCAGACAGAGGGAGAAGCAGGCTCCCCACAGAGCAAGGAGCCGGATGGGGGAATTGATTCCAGGGCCCTGGGATCATGACCTGAGCCAAAGGCAGATGCTTAACAGACTGAGCCATCCAGGCATCCCAGATGGTAGCTCAATTTAATAAGAAGAAAAATCGGGCGCCTGGGTGGCTCAGTTGGTTAAGCGACTGCCTTCGGCTCGGGTCATGATCCCGGAGTCCCGGGATCGAGTCCCGCATCGGGCTCCCTGCTCAGCAGGGAGTCTGCTTCTCCCTCTGACCCTCCCCCCTCTCATGTGCTCTCTGTCTCTCTCATTCTCTCTGTCTCAAATAATAAATAAATAAAATCTTTAAAAAAAAAAAAGAAGAAAAATCTCAGACACTATTAGAACCCAAAGTGTTGAGAATGAACTGGAGATGCATTCTGACAGTTTGGGAAAACCTGATGCCTTTGAAAGCACCTGCCTGCTTTGGCTACTTGTAAGTCCTGTCTAGTTGTAGAATGCTGCCAATATTCAGATGATTAAGCATAGCAATGGTATCAATGTCCGCATGGAAAGAGAGTGTGGTGCAGAGCTGTCTTTGTCCTTGACGCTACTAGAAATTTTGTATTAGTGAAGACCCATTTGTCAGATTTCCAGGGGGCATGAAACTGATAGAGTGAGTGGGTTGAATGGCAGTAAATTATAATCCGAAAGAAAAAGATGCTAGAAGTTGAATTTAACTTTTACCGGGGACAAAATGAATCACACTTGAAACCCCAAATCCTACTCTACCACAGGAACAGATGGGTAAGATTCAGTCACCAAACGCATTCATTGCTTCATTGATAGAAGTAGAGGGTCTAGAATGGTAGGTGGTAGATTTCTGTCTTCTGCACTAGTCAGGACATTGGATGCATTTTAAAAGTTTGTTGAAAAACCTGGAATGGAGACAATCAACCAGGAGGGGAAAGACACATAAAACACATCAGCTGGAAAGGGTTGAAGGAACTGGGGATGTCAAGGTGGAAAAGTGAAGACTCAGGAGTAAGAGACTATCCTCACATCTTTTATTTATTTTTATTTTTATATTTTAAAGACCTTATTCATTTATTTGACAGAGGCAAAGCTAGAGAGGGAACATAAGCAGGGAGAGTGGGAGGGGGAGAAGCAGGCTTCCCTCAGAACAGGGAGCCCGATGCGGGGCTTGATCCCAGGACCCTGGGATCATGACCTGAGCCAAAGGCAGACACTTAACAACTGAGCCACCCAGGCACCCCTATCCTCACATCTTTTAATCTCTGCCCAATGTGGGGCTCAAACTCACAAGAGTCACATGCCTTACTGACTGAGCCAACCAGGCACCCCTCTCTTCACATTTTTAAAGGGACCAATGAGAAAGGGTTAGACTTATTCTGTTAGGCCCTATGAAGGCAGAGTAAAACACAGTAATATAAATAACTCTATTATTCAGAGGTATCTGAAGAAAGTTTTCTTTGCCTCAAGGAGCAATGAATTCCCAATTAAAGATAGGGTTGAAGGATAGACTGAATTCTACTTGGCAAGGATAGCTTGAATAACCAGATAAATAGTTGGACCAAATGCCTTTTACGGCCTCTTTCAGCAGAGAAACTCTGTCCTTCCACATTTCTATTACAAAATTACAGGGATAAGGAAGTTAAAATCATCAGAATAATCAGAAGTTGTATCTCTAAATCTTGGGTAAATTTCTTGATCATCTGCTAGTACTTGGAAGTTTCTTTTCTATTAAATCATTTTCTATTTCCAGAACACACGAATTGAATTTTTACTTCATATTGGCAAATAGACTACACTCGATAATTCTTTGCACTAGGATACTTTTTGGTGACAAACTTTTGCTTTTATTACGCAGATGAAAAAATTTTCATACTCTTTCCCTTCAATATTTCTCATACAGCGAATTATTCTTTATAGTAGTAATCTCTGATGTCAAAGGTTTTTGGTTTCTCTAGGACTGTATTGGTAAAGATTACATACCAACTTTTATCACATTATTTCTGAGTAAAATAAAAGTACAGTGATAGCTTTTGTGTAATTGATTTAGTGTGTGTCACAGTTAGGGCAGAGATACTTTTTGCTACTATGAATCCTGAGTCATGAATGGTTGATTCCCAAACTTAGAGTGTTCACTATGTGTCAGACAGTGTCCTAAGGTTTAAAAAATATCAATTCATTTGATCCTCAGAACACTATAAGATATGTACTATTATTATGGCCATGTCCTAAATGAGGAATTAGGCAATAATTGGCCTAAGTACCACATAAGATTGCAGTAAGCTACTCCTCATGGTCACAGTATCCTAATTTTTTGTCTTTGTAATCAAAACCAGGCTCAAACCCCTCCTGAGACATGCCATCATGTCTACTGTACCTCATAATGTCACATGCTTCAAAACTAATTTTATTTTCCTTCTACTTCATTAAAATTAACATTCTCTAGTGAATTTAATTCAACCATTTATTAGGAAAAACAGAAATCTGATTGAAATTAATTCACACTAAGGGGTGTTAAACTATCAATAGATAGATTCTGGCTTAACATAGTTGTTGCATGGGTTTTTACATTTTAAAGGAGAACACTTGCTACTTTGCAATAGTTTTTAAAATTTAGGAGGTCCAACTTTTGGGGTCTAGCAGGAGGGACCAAAATCCCAACAGTCTAGCCCCAAACACAAAAGCTCTGCTTTTCTATGTCCGGGTTGTACATAAAATTTTGTCTGGAAAAATAAAGGAGACTCCACTGCTTAAAATAATAATATATATAGAACCATTGCCCTAATGAACTTTCTTTCCGGCTCTTCTTCCCCTCCCTTGCCGGCCATGGAACATATTCCATCCACTCCCTCCCCGATAAGAAAGCCCTTAAGAGGCTCACAAAACAGGGCACAGCCCCTCTGTGTTCAATGAACTTCAGGAGGAGTTACAGGAAGTAATTTTTTTTAAGTTTTTATTTAAATTCCAGTTAGTTAGCATAGTGTTATAATATTCATATGGTATTTGTCTTTCTCTGTGACTTGTTTTGCTTAACATAATACTCTCTATCTGGTTCCATCCATGTTGTTGCAAGTGGCAAGATTTCATTCTTTTCTATGGCTGGATAATATTCCAGTGTGTGTGTGTGTGTGTGTATCTCTATCTCTATCTCTATCTATATGTGTGTGTGTGTGTGTGTACCATATACCACATCTTTATCCATTCATCAGTCGATGGACACTTGGGCTGTTTCCATGTCTTGGCTATTGTAAATAATGCTGCTATAAACATTTCGGGTGCATGTATCCCTTTGAATTAGTATTTGTATTCTTTGGGTAAATACCTAGTAGTGCAATTGCTGGATCATAGGGGTTCTATTTTTAACTTTTTGAGGAAACTCCATCCTGTTTTCCAGAGTGGGCTCCAGTTTGCATTTCTACCAACAGTGCAAGAGGGTTCCTTTTTCTCCACATCCTCCCCAACACCTGTTGTTTCTTGTGTTGTTAATTTTAGCCATTCTGACAGGTGTGAGGTGATAGTTCATTATAGTTTTGATTTGCATTTGTCTGATAATAAGTGATGTTGAGCATCTTTTCATGTGACTGTTGGCCATCTGTATGTCTTCTTTGGAAAAATGTCTATGTCTTCTGCTCATTTGTTAATTGGATTATTTGTTTTTTGGGTGTTGAGTTTTATAAGTTCTTCATATATTTTTGATACTAATGCTTTATCAGATATATTATTTGCAAATATCTTCTCCCATTCTGTAGGCTGACTTTTAGTTTTGTTGATTGTTCCCTTCACTGTGCAGAAACTTTTTATTTTGATGAAATCCAAATAGCTTATTTTTGCTTTTGTTTCCCTTGCCTCAGGAGATCAGGAAGTAATTTTGAGCAGATGCTTTCAGACTCTCAGCAAAGTGAAATCATACCACAGAGGTGAACATCTTGGCGACAGGACTATTCTATTTGATACCTGGTGCCAACATCCACATTTCCCAGCATCCTGACCTTAAAAATTATTGACAAAGCAAAACTTTTAATACTGGGCACAACAGGAAGGTCACCAGCCACCTCTATGCATAGTCCCGCAGTAGCATTCCTCCTGTCCACCTTAGAAAAAGCCTGAGTCATCTGGGGACCTGGACACCTCAGCCCCAGGCAGGCGGCCCTGCTTCTCTTCCTGTTCACCGGCTGAGATTGCATCTGAGAGTGTCTACAACTTCTCTGGTGGAGTCAGATTTCTGGTCATGGGTCAGGTCACTGCTTGAAGCGATTTCTTCCTCCACACCCAGTGAATTCTCCAAGGAATCATGAGTATATATGCAGATTTCTAGAGTCACATCTTGTAGTATTGAGAGCAGCCGAGAAATGTCTCTCTGGTTCTAGTCAGTGATTAACTTTTGCAGGCAGCTCTTCAACAGCTGGTTTAAGTGTGTGGGGGGGGGTGGGGTGGGGAGGGGGACATAGAAGACCTATTTGAAGTCTCCTTTTCCTGATCAATTAATGGCCCAATTCCAAAGGGTTGTGACTATCATTGAGTCAGAAGTAATGAGTAAATTCCAGAGATCTGCTGTAGAACACAATGCCTATAGTTAACAATAAGTTATTGTGCACTTAAAACTTCATTGAGAGGGTCAATTTCATGGTACCATAAGAAAAAAAAGGTGGGGAGAACATAAGGAAACTTGTGGAGGTGACGGATATATTTATTACCTAGATTGTGGTGATGGTAACAAGAATGTATACACATGTCCAAACTAAGTTGTATATATTTATTATGTGCAGCTTTTTCTGTACCAACTCTTCCTCAATAAAACTGGAAAAAAAGAATGAAGTCTTATTTTCTCAGAAAGCTCTCGATTGCTGTAGAAGGGAAATCACAGTGTACCTTCTCCTGGGTGCCGCACTATGGTGCGCAGCTGACTAGACGGTTTTCCACTTACTCCTTTAGCCCCTGGGAGTCCACAGGCCAATTCAGTGACATCTGCCCAGAGCGATCAACAACTTGATTATGGTTAGAGCTGTATGCCACATTTCCCAGAGAGAAAGCCTCAGTTGCCATTTCTACTCAATTCCCACTGACAGGTTTCTTTTTATATTACTAAGAGTGAAACTCCTATCACTACATACACTGGAAACATGGTTTGAGCCTGTGGTAAACCAGATTTCATCAAGACCTTTATAATAAAGGTTTTACATGTGCTTGATGATTATTAAATGCATATGTCCAGCAGATTTGCCCTCTCTTAAATTTCAGTTCCTCATTTCAACTGACTGCTCAGACTGTGCTATTAGAAAGACCATCCCCAGCTACCAACCCTGATGTTGCATAAATCAACTCACTATCTTCCCCAGCCAAAATACCACATCCTCTGGATTCCCCATTTCTGTCCCCATTTCTTTAAATAAAGCCTTTTTCTAGTCCCTCAGGCTCAGCATTATGTTTCCTTTACTCCTCAAAGTATTTTCATGGTTTAATAGGTTTTAGTTTTGTAAGACCATCCTACAGAACTCTTCGCTTTCTGGCATCATGCCTGCAATCCTTACAGGTGCCAACAGGGGAAATGTGGTTTCTGGCTATGGAGCTCAATCCAAAGGTTAGCCTTCCCCAAGTGATTAAAGATTACTTTTTTACCTACAGATGATGTCAAAATAATAAAATATAAAATAAAATCCAATAATTATCAGTTACTCTGCAGCTAACTATGCTCTTCCTCAACTAGACCAAATTGAAAATACATTAATTTGAGCAACTATTAATTGAGGTGGTTACCCTGGTCTGTGGACTAGCTGTATTAGAATCATTGGAGATCTTTTTATTTTTATTTTAGCTTACTTGGTTTTGTTTTGCCCTGTACTATTTAAAAATTATTTAGTTGTGAAAAAAACAAATACATGTGCAAAGTACCAATTTCAATAGTTACAAAGGATGTACAGTGAAAATAAAGTGTCCCTCCTATTCTAGACTCCAATCACTCAAACTCCCCTTCCTGGATGCATCCACTCTACTGGCTTCTTATATTTCCTTCCACAAACATATCATGTATGCATCTAGCAGATATCTTGGTTAATTTGTTTAATATCCATTCTTAACCTCTTGCTATCATGCCTTCCTGTGTGGCAGGAGCTGGAAAACTAAAAGTAACATCAGCCAGACTCCATTATAATCAGAGTTCCTGCTGTGATTTAGGTTCCTCTCATCAGATGCACTTGCATGACACTTAATTTTGAAACTGAGCTAAGTGAGGAGAGACAGCAAGAGGCATCCATTTTGTTGGTGTGAATAACGGCAGAGGCTGCACAATTCAGCAGTGTAGTACTGGATTTCCAATTTAGCAGAGGCAGCTTTCTGATTGTAGTGGAGGTGATGTAACTTTTACAGACAACAGCCTTACCCACAGCCTCCAGATTCCATGTATACATACCTGATTAGATCAGTATCGTCAGCTCTCTCTCTGGTCACCTAGTTTTGCACTGTGTTCTTTGGAAATGACTCCTGGAAGCTTAGCTGAAATCTAGTTAGTTATTCAACCATCAGTTCTGAGGCCATTGAAATAGATTTTTTTTTTTTCTGCCTAAGCTAACTGGAGTAGATTATATTCTCTGCAGTTGAATCTTGGCTGATAAAATGTATCTAAATGTGTATGCTGTAGTAGGCTGAACAATAGCTCTCCAAAATATTCATGTGCTAATCCCTTGGAACCTGTGAATATGCTGCATTTAATAGCCAAAAAAACCCCCAAAACAAAAACAAAACCCCCAAACCAATTAAGATGTAATTAATGAGGCAAATCAACTGATTTTAAAATAGGGAGAGTGCCCTAGATTATTCAGGTGGGCCCAATGTAATTACAAGGATCCTTAAATGTGGAGGAGAGGGGCAGAAGAGTCAGTTGGAGGATTATGTGACAACTGAAGAATGACTGGAGAGATGCAAAGTTGCTGATCTTGAAGACAGAGAAAGGAACTATAAGTCAAGAAATATAGGTGCCTTCTAGAAGCTGAAAATGCAATGAACTATTTTGAGTATAAAAATAAATATTGGGGTGCCTGGATGGCTCGGTCATTCCTTAATTTTTTAAGGAAGATTTTTAAGGAAGAATTAGCTTTTATTGATATCTCATTTTCAAATTACCAAACTTACCATAAAATAATTGGGCATTTTGCCCAACATCCGTTTGCAAAAAGTTTCCAAGATAGATGAATTTCTTGTTCAATTGGAGTAATAATTTTTTTTTTAAGATTTTATTTATTTACTTGACAGAGAGATAGAGAGAGAGCACAAGTAGGCAGAGCGACAGACAGAGGGGAGAGGGAAAGGCAGGCTCCCCGCCGAGCAGGGAGCCCGATCCGGGACTCGATCCCAGGACCCTGAGATCATGACCTGAGCCAAAGGCAGCCACTAACCGACTGAGCCACCCAGGCGCCCCTGGAGTAGTAATTTTTAATGAAAGTTCAGATTTATTTGTGTATGCGATCATTTCAATTATATGGCCATACCCAGATTTGATCATGTGAGTTCTGATGAAGACTGATTTTTATACTCACTTAGAATTTAGTCAAAATGTATGTCTGGCATACTTTTAATGTTCAATCAGGCTTGGGAAGCACATATTTACTAAATATTTACATGTGCCAGGTCCTGGCTAAACTGGCAGTAGAAAGATAAATATCTGCACAGAGTTGTACATGACAATTTATTAACACCGATGTTACCTGACCTAGAGCTTGTTTTTGATATTGACTCACTCTTTCTTGCAGAGGCAAGGCCCTTTTGTAATTCTACACATTTAAAACAGTATATATTCTGAGGATGAGTAATTAGGGTATGTATACATACCTGATTAGATCAGTATCGTCAGCTCTCTCTCTGGTCACCTAGTTTTGCACTCACAATTTTATATTAAAACATTAAGAAATAGTGAAATACAAACACAGGTATAGATAGATCAGACTCCAGAAATTGATCAAGGTGATACAGATTAAGAATATGATACAGGTGGCTTTAAGATCTGTAAGAGTAATATGGATTACTGTTCTCAAACATTAGGAAGAGCTTGTCATTGAAGGGTAAACAAACCTGAATTCCAATATCACTCTATCCAGCCTAAATCAAATCCAAACATACCACCTTAAGTGTAAAAAGTGAAATTAGAATGACTAGAGCTTTTACAGTTTGTGAAAATTAGGCAAGCTGTACATTTATGACATACATACTTTTGTGATTATATATTACTTATCAATGAACATTTTGAAACTATGTTAAATGATAGATTATTTTTATGAGAAAAGGCCTTTCAACTGTAACATAAAACTCCAAAGTCATTACAGGGGTGCCTGGGTGTTTCATTCTGTTAAGCATCTGACTCTTGATTTTGGCTCAGGTCATGATCTCAGGGTCATGAGGTAGAGCCCCGTGTTGGGTGTGAAGTCTGCTTAGGATTCTCCCTCTGCTTCTGCCCCTCCACCCCTCTAAAAAATTTTTTTAAAAAAAGTCATTACAAAAAGATTGACATGTAGTTAAACATGCAAGGTTAAATCTTCTGAATGGCCTAAAAACACTTTCAAAAGCAAAACAAAACAAAACAAAAACCCCAATATCAAGTTGGGAAAACATCTGTAACTCCCTTGTACAGACTCTATCAAACAGGATCCAACCAGGAAAAGAGATCTCTAAATATCTGAAACATAGAGAATCTAGTACAGGAATTGTTTTCATTGCTGACGCAAAAGGCAAAAAGCCAAAAAGAGGATGGTAAGCACCTCAAGAGCAAGTAGCCTCTTGGCCCCTGAACTGGAGGGGAAAATGGAAGATGCAGTACTCCCAGAGCCCAGGAGCCAAGGGCTGAAACCAGAATGATGCAGGCCTTTCTAGTGGAAACAGAAGCCAGAGGGACATAGTGAATGCTGGACATGCTACTTGACCTAGGAGCTAGGGGTGGATTATCCCTTCTCTGGACCCTGTGTTAGTTTCTTATTACTGCTATAACAAACCAACACAAATTATGTGGCTTAAAACAATAAATATTTACTATTTTACAGTCTGGCATTTAGATGTCTGAAACAGGACTCAGTAGGCTAAAAACAAGATGTCAGTAGGGCTGTATTTCTTTTTGGAGGCTCTCGAGAAGTATTTGTTTCCTTGGTTTTTTCAGCTTCTACAGGCCACCTGCCTTGGGTCATGGCCCCTTCCTTCATCTTCAAAGAGAGCAATGACTGTTAAGTCCTTCTCATAGTACCATCTCTCTGATTCTCCCACTTCCAGCTCCCTCTCCCACTTTCAAGGATCCTTGTGATTACACTGGACCCACCTGGATAACCCAGGATGCTCTCTTTAAGGTCACCTGATTTGCAAACATAATTCCATCTGCAACCCAATTCCCTTTTGTCACATAGCATACATGTTCTTCTAGGGATTATGACCTAGGCCTCTTAGAGGGGCCATTATTCTGCCTTCCACACCTTCCAGTCTTCCACCAGGGACTCTCATTGTCCAAACTCAGCTGGAAGCCAACTGGGAAAGCAATCTGCATGGGTCAGCACACCATATCTCCCCACCACTCCATACACACCAATGGGAAAAGGAGAAATGGATCTAAGGGCAAGTGGATACCAGGAAAAATTACTCATATCCCTAGATATGAGTTCCTAGAAATCGGTGAGAAAATGATAAATAACAAAAATAGAAAAATGAACTGAGAATGTGCCTTGGTGGGTTGGCAATTTTTAGATGAAGAAATAAAAGTAGTCAATCAAAAAAGATTCTCAGCCTCCTTGATATAAATTCAAACAATAGGGAACACTATTTCTCCTACTATATGGACTAAATTAAGATTGTTAATATTCTGTTTTGGTGGTTGTGTAAATTGTCGAAAAACAGTAATTGGTACAACATTTTTGGATGGCTTTTGATCTATCAATTCCACTTCTGTGAAAAATTTCAAAGTGTGCAAAAACATATGTACAAAGATATTCACTGAGGCAGTATTTACAGTACCAAAAAATAAAACAACCTGTAAATAATTCAAAAGGCCATTAATAGAGACTTGGTCATGGTCAGGAAAAAAAAAATGGAATGCACCATTTGGAGCAATGACTTAATATGGAAATAAACATATGCATTGACATGGGAATATGCCTATGGATGGACTGAAAAAGTACAGTTGCTGAGCAATACGTGTAGTATAATTATAAGCCATTTACATGTAAGAACATGAACAAAAATTCCAGTTAATATAAATCAAACTGTTAATAGTGGTTGTTCTGAAATGTGGGATTCTTTGAGACCTTTACCTTTTATTTTACACATTTTTGTATTATTTGAATTTTGTACAAGTATTTTTTACATAATCTGAAAGAAAAGCATAAGAATGTGGGTGTGATTAAAATATGGATTTAAGAATAGGCCGATTTTTAAATTTATACTGATATATTTGATTTCAATTTATTACTTCACAAAAAAAGTCATCCTGAGTTATGGTTAAAACATTCTCCTCTCAGGGCGCCTGGGTGCCTCAGTTGGTTAACGGTCTGACTTCAGCTCAGGTCATGATCTCCTGATCCTGGGATCAAACCCCACATTAGGCTCCCTGCTTGTCAGGGAGTCTGCTCGTCCCTCTCCCTCTCCTTCTGTCTGTCCCCCAACTTGTGCTGTCTCTCTCACAAATAAATAAACAAACAAACAAATAAATAAATAAAATCTTAAAAAAAACAAAAAACCATTCTCCTCTCAACATGAATGAATGAATCAATCAATGAATCAATCAATCAGTCCGTGAGAGAGCTTCCCTCTCAGGCCTCTTACTGTCTCTCTCAATAAATTTGTTTAGAGAGTTCCTCTTTCTCAGGGTTCTTCCCCCAGAAAGGAAACCGTCCCCAAGCGCTTTCAATTCCTGTCTTTACAAAGTGTCTGCCATAAAGTTCCTTTCCCTTTCATTTTGGTTTAAAGCATATTCAAATAGACCCATTAACTAACATTTTCATTTGGGGAAGAGAGATCTGAATGTGGACTTCCATTAGAAATGGGAATTCCTACAAAGCTGTTTCCCTTGGCATTAATATCAGTTCCCTGGGCTTTGTCTTTTAACAAAACTCTGCTGCGTGGTGATCACAACATCTTTCTGCTTTGTAAATGCTCTGTTTAATCAGATTCTGAAACACTGAGCCTGTCTCCAAATTCTGGGTTCTCGTTTCTAACCTGATCTGAGGTAAAACCGCACACTGCTCATGGGTAGGGAGTGACTAACGTCCTAATCAGCAGGTCATGTTAATAGGTCTTGCGCACAGCCTTGTAGTGTTGTAACGGCCTGGATTTCTCCATTCTTCGTATACTCTTTAGGGGTGAGAGGTAAGGCTTGAAGAATCAGATGGTGAGTCCATGATGGAAAGAGAACATGCTCTCGTGTATAGAAACACAACAACATGTCTGCGCAGAGGCTGGGCTGACGGAAGCCAGACTTTGCCTTGGGGAGGGGCTGCTCCGGTGTGGACTATGGAGCAGATAAGGCTGTACCAGCATTTCCCTTACACGATCAGCATTAATTCACTACCTCCTCCCACCCCATAATTCTTCGAAAAAAATATGACCTTGTAATAAATGGAATGCATTTATTCTGAATATACTTCTTCAGGTTTTTTGGAGATAACATTTCCAAGAAATTTAGGTATGTAAAAAATGAACTTAAAACGATTTCTTAATTCTTTAACAGGGATTGCCTTCACTAAAAAAGATAAGGGACGACTTGGTTAAGGATCTATCTTAGGTAATCACACCTTGGCTAATCGTCTCCAGGAAGAGTTTGTTGCGGACTGGTGAAGAACTCATTTATAAGACAGCATTTGTAAGAAGAAAAATCTGATTTAATCACTGAAGTAATAGTTCCTTGATTTGAAATCTTGAGGACACAGAGAAATAATTTTACAGTGTTTTTCTACTGTTAAATTTAGGGCATAATTATCGAGTACCTCCTGTGTGTTAATAGTTGGCAAGAATGCAGAACACAGGTAAGGCATAGTCCGGGTCTTCAAGGACATCACCATCGTAACAGGAAATGGAAGTTGTATTACAAAAGAAAACACACCAAATGTTTTAGGAGAAGTAGAAGGACAATGTTTATGAAGAAGGAGAGAACACATTTAAGAAAGTCATGTAGCAGATGGCATATGAGAATTAATACAGATGATTTATATTGTGTACTTGGGAAATGCAGCTTCATTCCTTAGACCATAAGCTCCATGATATCTCCTTTATCATTTCTCTGCATCCATCTACACAAGCACCTTGTACAGGACAGAGTAGGTCTTCAGTGAATGCTTGAAGGTGGGAAAAGAAATTAGCATCAAGTATCTACTCTGTGCCAGGCCCTTTCCTGGTTGATTTTTACAACAGATCATTGAAGAAAGATCCCTTTAGATCCTCCTCTCACCCTTTCTCTCTTTCCTCCACCTCTTTAAACAAAAGACGAAATCATGGCTCAAGGAGCAAATTGACTTGAGATAAGGTAGTACATTAGCTATGGAATTAGCCTGGGTTCTGCCACTTAATATTTATGTGATCTTAGGCAAGGTAATTACTGGTCTTAGTATCCTGCTCTTTAAAATGGGGATAATAATATTATGACTCATAGTCTTGCAGTGAGTATTATGTCAGATGAGATATATGAAGTGTGTAAGTCATTGCCCAAGACTTAAAATGATCAGATGGTGTTAGCTGTTATTAATGTTGCTGTTGTTGCCAACACTGTGAAACTAGAAATAATATTGCCTACTTTACTGATTTATTTTAAGGAACTCACTGAGATTATATATTTTAATGTGTAAACAACCGTTACCTCAAAATAGTCTCAGTAAGGTGGAAGATTATTTTTTGAAAAGATATTTAATGGTGAGGGAGGGTTAGGAGGTCAAAGAGGCTACCTATATCAGGTTTACTAGACCGGGCAGATTGGATTGACAATCCCGCAACAGTGTTAAAGAGTTAGAAAAGATGTGGTATAAAGTAGATAAAAGGGGTGGGGAAGGAAAAATGGAAAAGGAGGAAGATATGCTCTAGGAACTAAGGGTAAAGAAAAGATAGGCCAAATATAAAATTATGAAGGGTCCAAATCAGAGATAAGATTGTTGGGAGAGAAAAAGAGGACACAGTTCATGTCGAAGAAAAATCCACTTTGTAAAGAAGAAGGGAGGCAGAGGGTACAGGAGATCATTTGGAATGACTCAGGTTCCCTGGTTGTAAAGTGGAGGTATTAGTCTAAGTCTCAGGAGCAAGCAGGTGGAAGTGTATCATGATTCACTTGAACTTACCCTCAGATACTTAAGGAGATGTGAGGAAAGGCAAAGCTGGGGAAGGAGGTGTGGGCTGACAAGGGGCTGGAGGAGAGCTGCTAGGAGCCACGTCTAGAAGGGGGTGCAGTGGGGGGAGTGGTGAGACCTAGCCCAGAAACCAGCAGAACAGAATGTGAATTCTCAGTAATGTGCAGAGACGAACGTCTTGGTTTATGAGCTTCTTTTGCTTTGGTAGGCATTTAATTCTGGGCAGCAAAATAATATGAGAACAGATAGTTTAAGAGTTCCAATGTCATAGGGGTAATAACCTGCATTGTCATCTGTTCAGTTAAGGAAGTTACAAGGGATCTGAAATAAAAATTCCACTTTTTGTTTCAGAAACAATTCTTGGCTAGGTGGGCAGAAATGTAACAATTTGATGAGTGCTGTTTAGTGTCACATTAGGGCCAGATGAAGAGAGGGTAATGCCCAAGGGATAATGATTATAGACAGAATCCTCTAAGGAGAGTGCCCTTGGGTTACTATTAAACAAACACACAAAAAACCTCTTCTGTCATTTCTATAAATGCATAAGGGATGAAAACACAGATGACTAATATTTTTGTTTTCAAAAAAGCTACCCTGGGGTAGAGGAACTTGTGATAAGTACAAATATCATTTCTGATTATTGGGCAACAGGTCACTTGTATTTACTGCTTAAAATTTGCAAAATGATGTAAATAAGAATACTGCAAATACATTACTGACATGAGAGTGTGCCCCGTTTACTGGTCTGTGTCATGATGATTCTAAGTGTAGATTCTCTGCAATAAGGTGGATTTTACTTAAATAAGCATACATTTAAAGCGTATCTTAGCATTTTAGCTGGAAATCACATTTCTTAAAGGCAGAGTTTGTGTTTGCTGTGTTACATCTCTCACAGTCCCCAGAATACACAGTGCCTTGTATATTATATTGACTTAGACATTTTTTATTCATTTTTTAAATATTTAAAAGATTTTATTTGACAGAGAGAGAGAGAGAACACAAACAGGGGGAGAGGCAGAGAAAAAGGGAGAGAGAGAAACAGGCTCCCCGCTGAGCAGGGAGCCTGATGTGGGGCTCCAACCCAGGACCCTGGGACCACAACCCAAGCTGAAGGCAGACGCTTAACCAACTGAGCTACCCAGGCATTCCCCACTTAGACATTTTTTATATTAGAAAAAGCATAATTGATTGAGGGTGGTGGGTACTTAATCAATGCTTATTGAACCAAATGTTTTATATAAACATTTTTTAAAGATTTTTATTTATTTGAGAGAGAGAAAGCTAGAGAGCAAGAGAGCATGACCTGGGAGAGGGGTAGACGCAGAGGGAGAAACAGACTCCCCGCTGAGCAGGGAGCCCAATGTGGGGCTCGATCCCAGGACCCTGAGATCATGACCTGAGCTGAAGGCAGAAGCTTAACTGACTGAGCCACCCAGGCGCCTCTATATCAAATTTTTTGAGATGTGCCCATTTTTTGTGTGTGACTGTAGATATGACTGAAAAAGCAAATCAATTATCTACTTAGAGTCCTTCATTAAGTACCCGTAACTTCTAGGATAAGACCTTAAATCATTTCTATGATACATGAAGCCCTTTGTGTTTGAATCTGTTTTCCTGAGCCTCGCCCCCCCAAAAGGCATTTCAATTGTATACCTGCCTGTTGACTTGGCTGTCCGAATACTCTTCCTTGTCCTTCTTACTAGGCAACTTCAATGTACCCCTAAAGGCTCCCCAATATTTCCTCTTTTGAGGGCAGAGAATATATTTTCTATCTCTATATTTATGACAGAGCAGGTGCTTATCTGTAATGGGTGATCAGTAAATGTTGGGTTGAATGAATGAGTACTCATGACTGGAAATTCTTGACATGATGTTTTGTGAATAACTGAATTGTCTGATATTTGAAAAATGCAAGTGTATTTGTCATTGGGACTACTTAACATATCTGGTCCTTCAAAAGAGACTAGTTTTAACATTTTGAAAAAGTAATGCTTCTTGAAAGAGACCGTGTTTGAGAGCCTACGAGGCTCTATGACTTACCTATATTATATTCCAGCTCTGTGATGACACTACTATCTGAATAAAGTGCAAATGACATTATTAAAAAGGTTGTTTCAGTTGGCAAAGTGGTGAATCATTTGGTTGGGCTCACCATGTACTTAAACTTTTTTAAAAAAAAGATTATATTTATTTATTTGAGGGAGAGAGACAGAGATAGTGAGAGAGAGCACAGGCAGGGAGGAGAGGGAGAAGCAGGCTCCCTGCTGAGCAGGGAGCCCAACGTGGGGCTCCATCCCAGGACCCTGGGATCATGACTCGAGCCACAGGCAGACAACCAAATTAGCTACCCAGGTGCCACTAAACTTCTTCTTAATGTGCAATAATGAAAAGTGCTTAGAATGGTCATATGTTTGAGCACATCCCAAAAATTGCTAACAGAGTAGCAGGATTTTGCTGCAAGCTGATGGGTCACCAGTTTGAGCAGGGAGATTTTCCAGCTTCAATGACCTCACAATATAGGCATTGTGTTTGAGATTATTATTTCCTGCAATTGTTTTCTAAAGAATGATTTTTAAAATTCAGGTTATACATTGATGTAATCTGTGCTTAAGTGTACAGTAAAATAGCCAAACCAAAACAAGATAACAATAAGAAAACTGGCCAGGACATCTAGTACTGTACAACTAAGAAAGAAGAAACAAAATTAGTTGTCTGTAAGATTTGAGCTAAATGAATGCTTTAAAAATAACACAATTGAGTTAATATTTAATTTCCTTTGGAATAGCTTCCTGGTTAGAACAGTTTTTACCAGAAGGAAAGAAGGTAGATGATTTTTTTCAATATAGATATCTTTTGATAAATTTCTAAGAAAAAAATAGGTAAAAATGATGGCAGTTTAGTGAATTACATTGGTCTGAAGTTATGTTTTCACAGAGTTTATAATATTCTCTTTGATACCAGATCAACATACTCAGTATTTAGCAGAAAAGAAAGTGAATGATTGGAGTGGTATTAGTCCATTTGTCTGGGAATATAAAGAAAGGTGAAGACAGATGGATAGATGAAGGGGTATGTGCACCCCAATGTTTATAGCAACAATGTCCACAATAGCCAAACTATGGAAAGAGCCAAGATGTCCATCAACAGATGAATGGATAAAGAAGATGTGGTACACACACACACACACACACACACAGGAATATTATGCAGCCATCAAAAAATCCGAAATCTTGCCATTTGCAATGACGTGGATGAACTAGAGGGTATTATGCTAAATGAAATAAGTCAATCAGAGAAAGGCAAGTATCATATGATCTCACTAATATGAGGAATTTGAGAAACAAGACAGAGGATCATAGGGGAAGGGAGGAAAAAATGAAACAAGATGAAACCAGATAGGGAGACAAACCAAAAGAGACTTTTTTTTTTAAAGATTTTATTTATTTATTTATTTGAGAGAGAGAGAGAGAGAGAGAGAGAAACAGCATGAGAGGGGAGAGGGTCAGAGGGAGAAGCAGGCTCCCCGCTGAGCCGGGAGCCCAATGTGGGACTCGATCCCAGGACTCCAGGACAATGACCTGAGCCGAAGGCAGTCACTTAACCAACTGAGCCACCCAGGCGCCCACCAAAAGAGACTCTTAATATCAGGAAACTATTGAAGGTTGCTGGAGTGGTGGGGGGTGGGAGGGATGGGGGGGCTGGGTGATGGGCATTGGGGAGGGTATGTGCTATGGTAAGCACCGTGAATTGTGTAAGACTGATAAATCACAGACCTGTACCTCTGAAACAAATAATACATTATATGTTAAAAAAAAAAAAAAAAGAAAGAAGAAGATAGTAGGAAGGGAAAAATGAAGGGGGGAAAATTGGAGGGGAGGACGAACCATGAGAGACTATGGACTCTGGGAAACAAACTGAGGGTTTTAGAGGCGAGGGGGGTGGGGGGATGGGTTAGCCGGTGATGGGTATTAATGAGGGCATGTATTGCATGGAGCACTGGGTGTTATATGCAAACAATGAATCATGGAACACTAAATCAAAAACTAATGAGGTAATGTATGGTGATTAACATAACATAATAAAATAAAATTAATAAAAAAAGAAAGAAAAAAAGACAGATGGATAGAAAAAACCTAATTTGTTATATGGTAACAATAAAGAAAATAAACCAAAGAGATTATTTGTTTTTAGCTGAAAGGTATTTGAGGTTAGATCTGAATACATGGTAAGTATGAGATTATCTCTTCACCATATTTTCTATCCTTCAATTAAGAGTGATTGCTGAGGAAAGCAAGGTTTTGAGCTGAGTGCTAGCTATATGAAAATGTATAAAATATAGTGCCATACCTTGAAGGTCTCACTGGGGAAGTGAGACTCACAAGATGAAAAGACCTCCATGGAGTAATTAATGACAAACATGTGCTTTGTACTTGAAAGTTTAGAACATAGTTTTACATGCCATTTGGTAAGTTTAAAATATTAATTTCTAGATTTCATTCTTCTACTGGGATTCCTCCGGCTTTACCTTTGGAAGATGGCATCAACTCTGGGATGGTGATTACTTCTCAACCTTTCTTACAGGTCTTATTCCCTGATCCTTCTAATTTCTTTTATGATCCAATACCTCAACAATTACCTCAATGGGATATTACCCTCTGAATTTGCAAACTGATTTGCTTATTCTGATTTTAAACTTGTAAAGTACATGGTTTATTATGGAAATAAAACAGATCCTGAACTTTCTAGGATAGAATTGATTGTAAATGTTTTTATCTTGTTGGCAGATCATGCGACCTGACTCCTGGTTAAGAAAATATGGTCAGTCACCTTATCTACCTGTCACCTCCACTTCCTTATCAATCATTTAGCCACTGAAACCTTTAACTGACTTTTAACTTTTCTGTTATATATATTCTGAATACATATAGTTATATCTATTATATATTGTTATATATATCCTGAAATTATACCTTTGAAGGTATTATTATAAAATCCAGTAGTCTTTTTTCCCTCCTCTTGTTTGTTTTCCTTAACCTCTCTTTAGTTCTATTCATTGGTCTTTCTTCTTGAATGTCTGGCATCCTAGAGACCTAAGAATTTTGTTCTCTTCCTATGTATTATATTTTTCTTTGTCTCCTTTCATGAATTCTCTTTTGCCTCTCACCAGCCTCATTCTTTCAAATTTTAAATTGTTTACTTTTTTATGGGCTGCTGGAGACACACAGACTTCTTTAAACTCAGGAATAGTCTGTTTGCATATCTGCCTCCACTCCTTACTTCTAAGACTCCTCCAGGTTGAAATTACTGCCTTCCTCCAAGCTTTAGTTCCATTCATACCATCTCCCTGAAGCTTGCTTTGTTTATGGTAATTTATTTTCCTTTAAATTCTCAGGCATTTCACCTTTACTACCTCATACTTTTAACAAATGATGTGTCCATGTCTTACTTCCTAGATAAAATGCAAATCTTTGAGTAAAAGGGCTGTACATCAGCTTGTGTTTGTTTGTTTGCTTGGTAGGGGACAGTGAGGATAATACTCAACGAATATTTGTTGGAGGAGGGGATCAAGAGAGTGGGGTAGGAAGATCCTGAGCTTACCTCCTCCCACAAACACACCAGAATGTACAACTACATACAGGACAACTATCTCTGAGAATGAACCGATGGCTAACAGAATAGATTTACGCAAGTGAGGATACAAAGAAAAAGCCACAATGAGATGAGTAGGAGTGGAAATGCAGTCCAGTCAGGACCCACAGCCTGATGCAGTGACCCACAAGCGGGAGGGATATCATAACCATAGAGGCCCTGAGGGACGAGGGGTCCAAATCCCACATCAGGCTCCACAGCTCAGAAAACCTGCACTGGGAAGACGAGCACCCGTAAGTAACGTTTGGCTTTGAAAACCAGTGGGCTTATGTTGGCTTATATGGGGGTGAGTCAGAGGGCAAGCAGGAAACTGAGACTTTGTTCTTAAAGGGCCCACACACAATCTCACTCACTGCCATGGCAACAGTTTGAAAGGCCCCCAGGTATCATGTGAAGGAGAGCACTGGCTAATTTTAGGGCATGTGCTGGAGAGGCAGGGATCTGTAAGAATGTTCTTCAGAAATGGAAGCACTGGTGGGCACCATTTTCTTTTCACTTCCCTTCTATCTAGCTGGCTCAGCACTAGGTGGATACCATTTCTGACTCTGCCCATTTATTGTGCTGGCAACACTTGCCAGCCCCAGTGTTCCCCCACAGACTCGCCTCACCCAACCTACCTAACCCAGATCAGCACTCCTTCCAAGTGGCTCCCCACCCCGCCTATACCCAGGGGGCAAACTCGGTTGGCACTGGAGCCCCTCTCAAGCAGCTCCCCTTGCCCCACCACACCTTGTGGGAGGCCTTGGCCAGCATCAGTGGTCCCTCTAAGTGCCCCCACACCAGGGGCCAGCCCTGCACACTAGAGTGAGTGCAACAGTCATACCTGGACCTTGCAGCCAGCCACACTGGAGGCCTGCCCTGCCCTCCAACAAGCCCAGGGCTGTCACAGCTGGGCCTCACAGGCAGGCATGCAGGGAACCAACCTTGTACAACAGTGCACCTGCAGCAGTCATGGCCAGGTATCTCAGCCAGACAGGCTCGGGGCTAGCTGTACTTAACAGCATGTGTGTAGCAGTCATGGCTGGGCCTACCATATAGCCACAACAAGGGAAAGCCTCACACAACAGCAAGTCCACACTAGTCACGATCCAGCCATAATTGGAGGGTGCACACTGCCCACCCAGGGGACACCTCTGGGATACTGGTTCAGAAGACCAAGGCTGTTTGTGCTACTGGGCCCCACAGGGCACATTCTGCATAAAGCCACTCCATCAAGACCTGGAGATGTAACTGATCTACCTAGTGATTAGAAACAAACACAGAGAGTTAGGCAAAATGAAGAGATAGAGAAAGATGTTCCAAATTAAAGAAAAGACCAAAATTTCAAGAACAAAACAAAACAGAAACCGAAAACAAAACCCAAAATCGCAAACAAAATGGAGATAAGCAATCTGCCAGGTAATGTTCAATGTAATGGTCATAAAAATGGTCATTGAACTGGGGAGAGGAATGCATGAATACAGTGAGAACGTCAACAAAGAGATTGAAGATATAAAGAAGAACCAGTCAGTGCTGAAGAATACAATAACTGAAATCAAAAGCACACTAGAGAATCAACAGATTAGATGATGCAGAAGAATGAGCTGCAATATAGAAGACAGGGCAGTGGAAATCACCCAATCAGAGCATCAAAAATAACAAAGAATAAAAAATGAAGATAGTTTAAGGGGCCACTAGGACATCAAGAGTACTAACAATCATTATAGGGGTCCCAAGGAGAAAAGAGAGAGAAAGGGAAAGAAAAAACCTATTTGAAGAAATAATGGCTGAAAACTTCCCTAACCTGGCAAAGGAAACAGACATCCAGGTCCAGGAAGCATAAAGAGTTCCCATTAAGATGAACCCAAAGTGAACCACACTAAGACACATTATAATCAAATTGTCAACAGTTAAAGATAAAGAATCTTAAAAGCAGCAAGAGAAAAACCACTGGTTATGGACAAGGGAACACCCATAAGATTATTAGTTGTTTTCTTAGCAGAAACTTTATAGGCCAGAAGAGAGTGGCACAGCCAGAGGGCTGAAAGGAAGCAGCTTACAATCAGAAATGCTCTACCCAGCAAGGATATCACTCAGAACAGGAGAGATAAGGAGTTTCCTAGACAAGCAAAGGCTAAAGGAGTTCATCAACACCAAACTGGCCTTACAAGAAATGTTAAAGGGACTTCATTAAATGATAACGAAAAGGCCATAACTAGAAATTTAAAAATTATGAAAGAAAAAAAATCTCACTGGTAAAGGTTAATATATAGTAAAGGTAGTGGATCAACAACCTACATAGCTAGTATGAAGGATAAAAGACAAAAGTAGTAAATTATCTTAATCTACAATAATTAGTCAAGGGATACTCAAAATAATAAAATGTAAAATATGTCAAAAACATAAAACACGGCAGGGAGAGTAAAAATGTAGTGCTTTTAGCACAGGCTTGAACTTAAGCAACCAACAACTTTAAAAGACTGCTATATGCATATAGCAGTATGCATACATATGCATTATATATGAACCTATGGTAACCATAAACCAAGTACTTCTAATAGACACAGAAAAAAAATAAAGGGACAGGAATACAACTATAACACTAAGGACTGTCATCAAATTGCAGGGGAAAAGAGCAAGAAAAGAAAAGAAGAACAGAGAAGAACTACAAAACAAACAGAAAACAATTAACGAAATGGCAAAAAGTAGGTATCTATCAATAATTACTTTGAATGTAAATGGACTAAATGCCCCAATCAAAAGACATAAGGTGGCTGAATGGATAAAAATAAGACCAATACATATGTTGCCTACAAGAGACTCACTTCAGATCTAAAGATATACAAAGACTGAAAGTGAAGGAATGGAAAAAGATATTCCATGTAAATGGAAATGAAAAGAAAGCTATGGTAGCAATTCTGATATCAAACACAATAGAGTTTAAAACAAAGACTGTGACAAGAGACAAAGAAGAGCATTAATAATGATAAAGAGATTGTCCAACAAGAGGATATAACTCTTGCAAATATCTATACACATAACATAGGGGCACCTAAATACGTAAAGCAAATATTAACAGACATAAAGGGAGAAAATGACAGCAATATAATAATAGTAGGGGACTGTAACACCCCACTACCTCAAGGGACAGATCATCCAGATAGAAAATCAATACAGAAACACTGCCTTCTCGGACACATTAGACCAGATGGACTTAATAGATATATACAGAGCATCTCATCTAAAACCAGCAGAATACACATTCTTTTCAAGTGCACACAGAACATTCTCTGTGGTAGATCACATGTTAGGCCACAAAACAAGTCTCAATACATTTAAGAAGACTGAAAACCCACCAAGCATCTTCTCCAACCACAGCAGTATAAATGCAGAAATCGATTAGAAGAAAAAGGAAAAAAACACAAACTCCTGGGGGTGCCTGGATGGCTCAGTCAGTTAAGCATCTGACTCTTGATTTCGGCTCAGGTCATGATCTCATGGGTCATTAGACAGAGCCCCATGTCAGGCTCCATGCTCAGTGGGGAGTCTGCTTGAGATTCTCTCCCTCTGCCCCTCCCCCAAGTTGTGTGCATGCTCTCAAATAAATAAATAAATATTTAAAAAAATTAAATATTAAAACCAACAAACAAACCACAAACTCCTGGAGGTTAAACAACCTGTGGATCAACAAAGAAATCAAAGAGGGAATAAAAAGATACCTTAAGACAAATGACAATGGAACCACAACAACCAAAACCTGTGGGACATAACAAAAGCAGTTCTGTGTAAAAAACAACAACAACAATAACAACAACAACAAGCAGTTCTGAGAGGGAAGTTCATAGTGATACAGGCCTAGCTTAAGAAATAAGAAAATTCCCAAAATAAACAATCTAACTTTATACCTAAAGCAACTAGAAAAAGAGGAACAAAACCCAAAATTAGTAAAGGGAAGAAATAATAAAGACTAGAGCAGATATAAATAAAATAGAGATTAAAAAATATATAAAGAAATCAATGAAACTAAGAGCCGGTTCTTTAAAAAAACAAAACAAAACAAAATTAATATACCTTTAGCCAGACTCATCAAGAAAAAATAGAGGGCCCAAATAAATAAAATCAGAAATGAAAGAGAAGTACAACAGATACCACAGAAATACAAAGGATCATGAGACTTCCACAAAAATTATGTCAATGAATTTAACAATCTAGAAGAAATGGATAAAGTCCTAGAAACACAAAACCTTCCAAGACTGAATTACAAAGAAATAGAAAATCTGAACAGATTGATTACTAGTAGTAAAATTGAATCAGTAATCAAAAACTCTCAAAAACCAGAAGTCTGGGACCAGAAAGCTTCACAGGTGAATTTCCTAAACACTGAAAGAAGAGTTAATACCTATCCTTCTCAAACTATTCCAAAAAATAAAGAACAAGGGACACTTTCAAACTTATTCTATGGGTCCAGCATCACCCTGACACCAAAACCAAAGACCCCACAAAAAAAGAAAACTACAGGCCAATATCTTTGATGAACACTGATGCAAATATCAGCAGGAAACAATCTTAAAACTTGTATGGGACCACAAAAGGATCCGAATAACCAAAGCAATCTAGAGAAAAAAGAACAAAGCTGGTATTATCACACTCTCAGATTTCTAACTATACTACAAAGCTCTAGTAACCAAACTGTTGCTCTCACAAAAACAGACACTTAGATCAATAAAACAGAACAGAGAGTCCAGGAATAAACCTATGCTTACATAGTCAATTAGTCTGTGACTAAGGAGGGAAGAATATACAATGGGGAAAATGTAGTCTCTTCAATAAATGATGCTGGGAAAACTGGACATCGACATGCAAAAGAATGAACCCAGACTGCTTTCTTACACCACATACAAAAGTAACTCTAAATGGACTAAAGACCTAAATGTCAAGACTGGAAAGCACAAAGCTCCTAGGAGGACACATATGCAGCACACTCTTAGACATCAGTCTTAGCAATATCTGTTTTGGATTTATCTCCTCTGGGAAGGGCAACAAAAGCAAACAAATGGGACTACACAGAACTAAAAAATTTTGCACAGCAAAGAAAACCATCAGCATAGTGAAAAAACAACTTATTGTATGAGAGAAGATATTCACAAATGATATAACTGTTAATTGGTTAATATTCAAAATATATAAAGAACTCACACAGCTCAATATTAAAAACCAAAATAATCAAGTTAAAAAATGGTCAGAGGACCTGAACAGACATTTCTACAAAAAACACCAAATACAGATGGCCAACAGATACATGCATGATAAGATATGCAACATTACTAATCATTAGGGAAATGCAAATCAAAACCACAATGAGATACCACTTTATACCTGTCAGAATGGCTAGTATAAAAAAAAAAAAGCAAGAAATAACAAGTATTGAGGAGGATGTGGAGAAAGAGGAAAACTTGTGCACTATTGGTGGAATGCAAAATGGTATAGCCACCATGGAAAACAGTATGGAGGTTCCTGAAAAAATTAAAAATAGAACTACTATGTGATCCAGCACTTCCACTTCTGGGTATTTATCTGAAGAAAACAAAAACGCTAATTTGAAAAGATATTTTGCCTCTATGTATATTGCAGCAATATTTACAATAGTCAAGATACAGATACAACCTGTATCTATCATATATGAATGGATATAGAAAATGTGGTGTGTATATATATATTACATATATTATATATATATAATATAAAGATGTGGTACACACACACACACACTGGAATATTATTCAGTCATAAAAAGAATAAAATCTTACCATTTGTGACAACATGAATGGACCTGAAGGGTATTATGCTAAGTGAAATAAGCCAGATAGAGAAAGACAAATACTGTATGATTTCACTTATATGTAGAATCTAAAAAACAAAACAAACACAACAAAACCCATTCATAGATACAGAGAAGAATCTGGTGGTTGCCAGAGGGAAGAGGATGGGAGGATGGGCAAAGTAGAGGAAGGGGAAAAAAAGGCACAAGCTTCCAGTTATGAAATAAATAAGACACGGGGATGCAATGTACAACATAGAGAATATAGTTAATAATATTGTAACAACTTTGTATGGTGAGAGATAGTTTAATTTATCCTGGTGTTCACTTTGAGTAAAGGACAGGTGGGGCTAGGTAGGGAGAGATAGGTAGGGGGCTACTGACCAGGCTCACAGAAATCCCAGACGAGGAGAAATGTTACAGATGAAATACTTTCATGAGTTACAAACAAAACCAGAGCTAAAGAAACGTAAGGAGACCTCCCTGTTTGTTTTGTTATAGACAAGATATTTTCATGAAAGTTACAAATTGGCCTCTGAAATTTACCAGACTTGAGGGGGACATAAACATGGTGTTACCAGTGGTGAAGTCAAGTTCTCTGGTCAGTTTTCTGTAAAAGACCCATCATAAAAGCCCTCAGTGGCAACCCTTTAGGGACCCCCTCTCACCCTAGAGTTTTTTTCTTTCCTTTCTGTTCTCACCTTCAGTTAATAAACTTTCACTTCACCCTTTTGTGTCCAGGAGATTCATTCTTGGACTCCGTGAGACAAGAACCCTGCAATTCTGCAACAACTTCATAATGTATATATGTTGAATCACCATATTGTACACCTCAAGCTCCTATAATATTGTATGTCGACCGTGATGAAAAATATTTGTTGACTGAAAAAGGGCACATGTTCTGTAGTTTTAATACAACACAGCCAACATGTACATCTCATTTAGGTGTGCATATTAAAATTTCTTATTTTGTCCTTTTCAGCTCTGATTATGATTGACAATTCTTGTTATAAAGGTACCATATGCAACCTTTTTGGAAGAAAAAAATATTAAAAGATGGCAAAAGCAGGTAAGAGATAGTGGGAATAAATATTTAGAAGATTGCTACTATGTGACAAACACTGCTTTATAGTGTAAAGATTTCTTTCAACAGACTCAACAAACTGAAGTTCAGCCAGGTTTAGTTAATTTACCCAAGATTCAACAAAAAAATGACTGCGCTGTGTCAGAAACCCAGGTCTACTTGATTCCAAACAGCAAGGCAGTTTTAGTGTTTAGATTCGCAATTCTTACAATTCATAGTTTTGAGAATTAAATGACATAATTTCTTTAAAAAGCTTTAGGCACAGTAGTTGGCAGTCAACAAGTGTTGCTCTCACACAAGTCTGGAATTGGGTCTATTTAAACAGTAGGGGGAAAAACCTGGTTGGATTATACTTGTTCCAACTCCTCTAAGAAATGTTCATGTTGATTACAGTAATCCCATGTCCTTCCTCATACTGAGACTCGAAAAAATGCCTGGCAATATTTCAGATAATGACTATTTCTTCCCCTGCTCAAGTAAAGGCATTTAGATGTTGTAGTCAGCTGACAGAGGCTAAATGAACCAATGATTTATTTCTGTAAAATATAATTTTGTGTGTGTGCCTAGGGTTTTGCTTTGTTTTTCCCACGAACAAATGCTTGTGATTCGTTAAGAACTTTGCAAGGTAAACTACGGGGTTTCCCGGAGGAGCTGGGCCTCTGAGGGTTGAAAGCAAGAGGTCTCTGTCTCTCTGCCTCTGTCTCTTGCCATCTGTTTTCTGTTACGTCCCCCAGAACCTGCCGCTCTGCACAGAGCAACACCGCATCGCCCCCGCGGAAAGTGGGGCAACACAGGCTCACAACACAGGCTCACTTTGCTCATGAGCAAAAACTTTGTTTCCTTCTGGGGCGACAAACCATACAAAACGGCCGTCCCAGCTGTGCCGAACTTCAAGGCGAAGGAGTAACCGCAACTCTTCCGGATTCCTTCCTCTTCAGCCTGCTGCACCTGGACGCGGGTGGCGCGCGCCTCCTCGGCCCTGACGTCACCGCACCTGGCACCAGCTGGGGTGCCGGGTAGTGAGCCGGGACGCGGAGGGGGCGGGGCAGGGAGAACGAGGGGGTTCTCGCGAGACTTCCCTCCTCCCGGGTCCAGCTCCCGGCACCTTCCCGGCCTCTGTGGGGTCTCCACCTCTGTTTTCGGTGTCGCGTTCTAGAACGGCGGTCGTCGAAGGGAGCGGCGGGAGGCGGGCTCCGGGGCTCGGCCGGCGCTCCCGGTTGGAGCCGGCGGCCGGGACGTGCTGGCAGGTCCCACCCCTGCTGCGGGAGCGTCCGGGGTTTGGGAAAGCCGTCTGGGCGGGCGGGGGAGAGCCCTCCCGCCGCCGCGGCTTCGGCGGAGGCCAGGAGCGAGGAGCCGCCGCTGTCGCTTCTAGCTCGCGGGCCGCGCTGACGGGACTGGCCGGGGAACGCCGCGGGCGGATGGAGGCGCCTCTTCACCCCGCCTGAGTTCAGGAGGGGCAGGAGCGGAGCGCGGGCCCGCCTCCCGCCGCAAGTGCGGCCGTGCGACCAGCCAGAGGAGGAGCAGGGGGCGCCGGGCTTCTCCCCGCGGGAGCCCCCAGCATGGGTAAGAGGCTCGCGGGATCTTCCCGCCGCCCGGCTAGACCTTCACGATTAGGGCAGGCGGCTCCCCTTGTAGGTCTCGGCAGAGAGGGACCGCGGTCAGCCCTTTCGCAACACCGCACCCTCTCCCGCCCCTCCTCGCCCTGCCTTCCACCTTGCTCTTCTCGCAGAGAAATTGGTCGGAGGGCTTGCGGGCGCTGTCTCCTGCGCTCCCCTCCCCGCCTCTTCCTGTTCTCGGGAAAGGTGAGGGGATGGGGGAGGGGGCGCCCGGTCCCCTCTCCGCGCCCACTGCCCAGCTAACCTTAGCCCGAACTTGCCTCCCTTCCCCAGCCTCCTCTTTCCCTACCCCCTTCTGGTCGGATGGGGGAGGGTGGTGGAAAAACTTGACAAAGTAGCACTTTTAACTTCTTTATCTTCTGCTAGGCTTTGTATAGATTGGCCTTCTAATAAGTTTTTCGTTTGTTGTTGTTAGGAAAGGTAATTTTTTTTTCCTCCGCTAAAACTTTCAAGGGAGGGATGTCTTAAGGACGGGGAAACTTGAGTATTTACTTTGTTTTTACCTAGGCAAGTGTGTTGGCACTTAAATATTAAATCTCTTCCTGAGGACCGAGTTAGGGTTTGATAGGATTTCAGTGTTGAACCCTTTGAGAAGCTGTTTCCTGTTTGGAGTTAGACTTCCTTGCGAGAGAGAAAAGTACAAGGCCTTATATGTTATTTACTATGTGCTTTAAAGTTTTGGTGGGAGCTAGAGAAAGCAGAATGTGTTGCAGCCTGGTTTGAAAGGGAGTTTTGTTGAGTAGTGTAACAGTTCTTTTGATAACACATTTCGGTGTGGGCTAGGCACTCTCTTAATCCTTTAAAAATTAAAAGCAATTTAAAAGAAGTGAGTGTGTGCCAAAACAAATGTGTGCCATTATAAAACATAAATTTGTGCCACCGACGAGCGTAAGCATGTTCTAGAAGAATAATCCCAACTTTGGTTTTGTAGAGTAAATCAGGAGGACTCTATCATTTTTTGTAGTTGAGAGTTGGTACTCTTCATATCAACACACTGTTAACCGAAATTAATAATTCATGCAGCTAACAAATGATTTAGAAGCAGGACAAATACAGACTACTGCTGATGTGGCACCTTCTGCCCACACAATGTTTCGTGGGCAATGCTTTAAGCACAGTGTTTACAGATCCTCGTTAGCTCTTCTGTATTTTGCTAGACTTTCTACTTTTATGTCTTTCAGGTAACTTTTGTACACAAACTACTCTTAAACCTCCAGAGGGTAAAACCTTCGCTGTTTGGAACTTTCACAGGAATTCCTTTCTAATTGGTTTGTTGAGTTTACTGAGTATTTGAGGGTTTATTCCTTTAAGCATCAAATTATAAAACCACTTTAACTGATTTGGATGAAAATCATACTAAAATATGTAATTATTTCTTGTCTTAAATAGGATGCAGAATATAATTAATGGTGGCCTAGGGTCATCATTTGTGACCATCAGTTACTGTGATGCCTTGAGGGATGTGTTGGATTGTATATAGGACTGTTGACTCAATTCTTTTGCATTTTGATGTTATTTAAATATTTTTCTGCTTTCCTATTGGATGTTTGTCACTGTGATTAGAACCCCCTTCATTCTCCCTTCTCTAATTTTTCTACAAGTGTGGGAATCATTCAAATTTGTAATTCTGCATAAGGGGAAAATAAGTATACGCTTACTTAGTGTGTGAGATGTTACCTTGAGAAAATTAGCATCAATACTTGGGCATTGGAGTATCTATTTTAATTGTTCAGAGGCCTTTCCTTAGTGACTTCTCTGCTGTATTCTGTTTAGGCAAGTTGCCACATTATCTAGGTAAAGTGTGATGTTTGTATGCTCTCAATTTGACTACCCAGTATGTGTTTTGAAGGTTGATTACTTGGCATTTGTAGTTAATTTTTGAAAGGTATTTGTCAGGCATTTCTATATGAATGTATACTTTAAATTTATTGGTCATGTAATAATGCATGTTAAAGTTATCAAAATCATTTAAAAGGAGTTTCCTCTTTAATATAAATCTCATTTGCTTGGTTTTATTATCATTAGTCTTTATTTCTTATGATTTAAGATGGCAGCTTAAAAAATATATATGTTGTTTTTATCTGGTGTGTCACAGAATGAAAAAATCCTTAATTTCTTTGTTTTGAAATAATTTGGATACCTATTAAGTGATGGTTCCTACCATGTGAACTATTTAGGTAGGTAGTATAACTAGAGAGTTAAGAGCAGGGCTCTGGACTGGGACAGCTTAAGGTCAAATCCTGGCTTTTCCACCTACTAGTTGTTGTGACTGAGCAAGTTACTTAACCTGTCTCTGTTTCAGTTTCTTACTCTGTAAATGGAGTAAAAATAACCTCATAGGTTGTTATGGGGATTGGAGGAGTTAATACTTGTAAAGTGTTCGGAACATGGCCAGTGTTGATTGCTCTTATTTTCATTTTCAAATGATTTCCCTAATTCTTGCACCAACTTACAAAAACAATTCTCACTTTTGACCTTTGTTAGAAGCTCATATTGCATTTACAGAATTGGTGGGATAAGATGTTTTGTAGTAATGCAGACATTCATTTTTTTCCCCCAGAAATTTAATTTTATGTATCCTTATAAAAATTATGTAGGGAGATTTTTTTTTTTCAGTATTGATTATATTTTGAAAAAGTCCATTATTGATAGTAAGTTTAGTAGTTTTGGGGAAAGTAAATGGGATGAGTCCTAGAAGACTAGTTTCTTTGAATTTTATGTTAAGCTAAAGCACTGCTTTCAGTTTCTTCATATAGAAGAATGCTTAACATGTAGAAATTTGAGATATTCTGTGTGAAAGAATTTGTGGAGAGTTTAGAGATATAGAAAGGCAAACTTAACTTTTCTTATTCCAGAAATACAGATCTGCATTTTGAAGAGGAAAAAGATAGCAAATGGTACAAAGTGTTACAATGTATGAATTTTTATTTTTGAAAAAGTAAGTGGATTTTAATGATTGAATTTCTGTAAATTTTAGGTAAGGTTATGAACTTCTTAGTTCTGGTTGTTTTTTTTTTAAGCTCATATATGACCAGTCAACATGTTTAAATTATGAGGCAGTTTAATGGACAGAAAAGTGCAATTGGTTTAGAGATGATCTATGCACTAGTATAATAGAGTGATTTATTTCCTTATTTTACTTTGTTGCACTATTTGGAGAAAATCTTGACTCATGCGGATAAGTAGTGGCAAATGGAAGTTGCCTGCTAAGGGCTCACCTTTCAGTCTCAGGATTTATTTCAGTTAAACTAATCCAGAACATGAAATAGTCCTATTAGGAAATTTTTGTTTCAAATTTGGATCACTAACAAAACTAATAATAAGTTGTATTTGTTAATTAGTAAGTACTCATGATCAGGTTTTTCTAAGTGTTTCAAACTTTGAATAGTTATAGTTCCATAAAATCCCATTAAGGGTGGAAATTCACACTGATAATATTTTATATTTTCCTATGGAAACTAGCCTGATGTATGCCATATACTTCTCTAAATGAGGAGTTTACAAAGTAAAATGATGTCACATTAACTTAATAAGATCTAAATTTTAAGGCATTTGAGATAAAAACAAAGTTGTAAAACATGAAGTGCTTTTGGTTCATTCCATTTGCTAATCAAAAATGCCTCCAAATTTTTATTTGTACGTAATCCAGATCTGTGATTAATTTTTTGTCCTATTTTCTGTGATGGAATATCTTTCTCTGTGAAATGTATTTTGATTGCAAATCAATCAGTGTGATACATCCCATCAATAAATGAAAGGATAAGAACCATATTATCATTTCAATAGATGCAGAAAAAGCATTTGACAAAGTACAACATCTATTCGTGATAAAAATCCTCCACAAAGTGGGTTTATCAGGAACATACCTGAACATAATAAAAACCATCTATGAAAAACCACAGTTAACATCATCCTGAATGGGGAAAAATTGAGAGCTTCCTCCCCTAAGGTCAGGAACAAGACAAGGAAGAATGTCTACTCTCACCACTTTTATTCAGCATAGTACTGGAAGTCCTAGCCACAGCAATCACACAACAAAAAGAAATAAAAGGCATCCAAATTTGTAAAGAAGAAGTAAAACTTTCCCTATTTGCAGGTGACATGATACTATATATAGGAAACCTGACTCTACCAAAAAACTGCTAGAACTGATAAATGAATTCACTAAAGTCACAGGATACAAAATCAATGTACAGAAATCTGTTGCATTTCTATACACCAATAAGGAAGCAGCAGAAAGTGAAATTAAGAAAACAATCCTATTTACAATTGCACCAGAAATAATAAGATACCTAGGAATGAACCTAACCAAAGAGATGAAAGACCTGTACTTTGAAAACTATAAAACACTGATGAAAGAAATTGAAAACGACACAAAGAAATGGAAAGGCATTCCATGATCATAGATTAGAAGAATAAACGTTTAAAAATGTCTCTACTACCTAAAGCAATCTACACATTTAATGCAGTCCCTATCCAAATACCAACAGCATTTTTCACAGAACTAGAACAAGCTGTTCTAAAATTTGTGTGGAACACAAAAGACCCTGAAGAGCCAAAGCAGTCTCGAAAAAGAAAAGCAAAGCTGGAGCCATCAATTCTGGACTTCAAGTTACATTACAAAGCTGTAGTAATCAAAACAGTATGGTACTGGTACAAAAATAGATACATATATCAGTGGAACAGAATAGAAAATCCAGAAATAACCTACAATTATATGGTCAATTAATCTTTGACAAAGCAGAAAAGAATATCCAGTGGGAAAAAAAGTATCTTTAACAAATGGTGTTGGGAAAAGTGGACAGCAGTTTGTAAAAGAATGAAACTGGACCACTTTCTTACACCATACATAAATATAAATTCAAAATGGATTAAAGACCTAAATGTGAGACCTGAAACCATAAAAATCCTAGGAGAGAACACAGGCAGTAACTTCTTTGACATCAGCCATAGCAGCTTCTTTCTAGATATGTCTCCCGAGGCAAGGGTAAACAAAAGCAAAAATGAACTATTGGGACTACCTCAAAATAAAAAGTTTCTGCACAGCAAAAGAAGCAGTCAACAAAATTAAAAGGCAGCCTGCAGAATGGAGAAGATATTTGTAAATGATGTATCTGATAAAGGGTTAGTATCCAAAATATATAAAGAACTTATAAAACTCAACACCCAGAAACCAAATAATCCAATTAACCAATGGGCAGAATACATGAATAGACATTTTTCCAAAGAAGACATACAGATAGCCAGCAGTGACATGAAAAGATGCTCAACATCACTTATAATAAGGCAAATGCAAATCAAAACGATTATGAACTGTTAATCTCACACCTGTCAGAATGGCTAAAATCATCAACACAAGAAACAACAGGTGTTGGTGAGGATGTGGAGAAAAAGGAACATTCATGCACTATTGGTGGGAATACAAACTTGATGCAAGCACTCTGGAAAACAGTTAAAAATAGAACTACCTTGGGGCGCCTGGGTGGCTCAGTTGGTTAAGCGACTGCCTTCGGCTCAGGTCATGATCCTGGAGTCCCAGGATCGAGTCCCATATTGGGCTCCTTGCTCAGCAGAGGGTCTGCTTCTCCCTCTGACCCTCCCCCCTCTCGTGCTCTCTCTCTCTCATTCTCTCTCTCAAATAAATAAATAAAATCTTTTAAAAAAAAAGTTAAAAAAAAAATAGAACTACCTTATGGTCCAGCATTTGCACTACTAGGTATTTACCCAAAGAATACAAAAATACTAATTCAGAGGGCTACATGTACCTCTATGCTTATTGATTGATTGATTGATTGAGAGAGCAGATTCGGGGGCAGAGGGAGAGAGAGAAAATCCCAAGCAAGCTCCATACCCAGCGCGGAGCCTGACCCGGGGCTCGGTCTCATGAACCTGAGATCATGACCTGAGCTGAAATCATGGGTCAGATGCTTAGGTGACTGAGCCACACAGGCACCCCATGCACCCCTATGTTCATAGCAGCATTATTTACAGTAGCCAAGATATGGAAACACCCTGAGTGTCCACTGACTGATGAATAGATAAAGAAGATGTGGTATATATACATGTGCATGTGCACGCACACACACAGTAGAATATTATTCAGCCATAGAAAGGAATGAAATCTTGCCATTTGCAATGACATGGATGGAGCTAGAGAGCATAATGCTAAGTGGAATAAGTCAGAGAAAGAAAAATACCGTGTGATTTAATTCATGTGGAATTTAAGAAACAAATGAGCAAAGGGAAAAAAAAAAGAGACAAAGCAAGAAAGACTCTTAATTATAGAGAACAAACTGAAGTTTACCAGAGGGGAGGTGGACGAGGGATGGGTGAAATATGTGATGGGGATTAAGGAGTGCACTTGTGATGAGCACTGGGTGTTGTGTGGAAGTGTTGAGTCACTATATTGTACCTGAGACTGATATAACACAGTATGTTAACTAACTGGAATTAGAATAGAAACTTAAAACATATATTTTAAGTATGATAAATGTTTAGTTTTCTAATATATATGTTAAAAGTGGTGTCATGGCAAGGGCTTGAAGAAGGGCAAAGAAAGGTGTAATGATTCTTGATTTGGGTGAGAAGAGGACAAAGCTGCAGTTTTGTTTTCTAGGTAAACTGGTGAAGCAAGGTTTTAAAGATCTGAAAGTGTTCAGTTTGTGTTCGAAAGAGAAAGGGTAAATAAAATCTAATATGATGTGATTGAAATTAGGTAAATTGGGTTATCATTATGACTGCTCTGTGACTTGCTTAGTTGTAGGCTTTGATACCCAACTACTAGGTAGATTGACTTCAAGTAGGATTTTGGTCTTTCTAGATGGAGGAGAGGCCAAAACACTGGTCTGAGGAATCTAGATAGAGGTCCGTATTATTTCTGTAGTCAGTCTGTCAGCATGAGGGATATGTGTAGTAAAAGGCAGTGTATAGACAAATAGATGGAGTGGGCCGGCTTGGTGTGGAAGTGGGATGGTGGTTGGTAGCAGGCACTAGGTAGACATTCAGACTGATATCTTGTGGGAAAGGGGAGGAAATGCGGTTTGGCAGTAGGCCTTGAAGACCTAGCCACAAGGAAACGAACCAGACAGGGCTCAGATTTTTATGAGAGATATAAGGTAGGTATTTGTTCCCAGGCACAAAAATGAACTTGGTTATTGGAATTGTTTAGGATTGGCCAAGCAGTAATACTGAAAGATGCTGAGCTCCAAAGCTATAGATCTTACATATTTTCTGTCTTGAGAGCATATTACTGGTCTCTATTGGTACCTGGATCTATAAGTGGTCCTGGATAACTGGGGTGGAATGAGATTCTCTGTCCAAATGCTTGAGAGGATATTCCCTGGTCACAGTCTGGAATTCCTTCTGTTTATTAGGTCCCAGGGATTTGATGTGTCTGCTTTTTCTTTTATTTTAGAAGATTTTATTCATTTATTTGATAGAGAGAAACCCAACGAGAGAAGGAACACAAGCAGGGGGAGTGGGAGAGGGAGAAGCAGGTTTCCCGCTGAGCAGGAAGCCCGATGTGGGGCTCAGTCCCAGGACCCTGGAATCATGACCTGAGCCGAAGGCAGATGCTTAACCAGCTGAGCCACCCAGATGCCCCCCTGTCTGCTTTTTCTTTGCTGTTCTTTTTCACCTGAGTTCCTCCTCTTTCAGACACATTGCAAAGCAGATTACAGTTTCAGCCTACCATTCTGTTTTAGAAACAAGCACACAATCCTTAACAAGTGTTGAGTAGTCTTAACTACCAATATAATATTAAACAGGCAAGTAAGATATAAGAAAAAAATTTTTTTAAAGATTTTATTTGTTTATTTTGACAGCGAGAGAGGGAACACAAACAAGGGGAGTGGGAGAGCGAGAAGCAGGCTTCCCAGTGAGCAGAGAGCCCGACGTGGGGCCCAATCCCAGGACCCTGGGATCATGACCTGAGCCGAAGGCAGACGCTTAACGACTGAGCTACCCAGGCGCCCCAAGATATAAGAAATTTGAAAGTATCAATAATTAGTGGTTTCTTGTTTTACTGAAGTGGAGTTAGGCTCTTTGTTACAAAGACTTGGGTTTTTGTTTTTTGTTTTTGGAGAGTGTACCTGTCCTTTTCACTCCTACCAAACTCCTACCAAACTCCTCCCTTTCCGCTAGTTGTCTTTTAGGTTCATGTTAGATGTTTAGACTAGTTCAGAGAGTCATTTATTACCATTGTTAAGCAGATAAAATTCCCTTCATAATCTTAGTAGGGCTTTTCTGACCCAAGACTGTGTTATAATACCAGTTGACCCTTGAACAACTCCGGGATTAGGGGTGCTGAACACCACCCCACCCCCGCCCCTGAAGTTGAAAATTCCAGTATAACTTTGATTCCCCCAAGACTGTGCTAATAGCCTACTTTTGGCCCGAAGCCTTACTGATAAAACAGTCAATTAACACATATTTTGTATGTTACATGTATTCTCTGAGAACTCAAATACATTTGCAGTATTATACTGTATTTATCAAAAAAATCTGTGTATAAATGGACCCGAGCAGTTCAAACGTATGTTCATGGGTCTAAGGTACTTTGATTTTTCAGTCAGAACTCTGGTTTTAGCTCCAAGTGAGGTAGACATTTTCCTTTTGGGGTCCTAAAAGTTTCCTCCTTTGGACTAAATTTAATATTGTTTCTTTTTTGTTTTATTTTGGTTTTTGTTTGTTTCTGAAGGTGTCGGGTACCTGGATGTTCTATTCTCTCAGTGACTGTTTTCATTAAACTGAAAATGTATTTACTAGTTCGCATTTAAAGGAGCTTTTACTCTAAGAAGAAGCTCTGCTTTTTTAAAAAATTCAGTGTTCTAATTTGCTATGTAGCCTAAGATGTTGATCTGTTGCCAGATATGGCAATGTTAATAGACTATTTCCTAGAACCTATTTATACCATATCAGTCCTTTCCTGCCTCTAGGATACTTGCATTTTATCATCTTTCAAATTCTGTATCTGTTATTAAACTTTCCATCATGATCCCATTCTCTTTCCCAACTAATTTACAAAACAGAGATGACTAATATGGGATCCTAAATTCCAGCATCTGTTTTAGTGTCTTGTAGCTCATGTTCTTTTTTGATGATTCGTCGTTCACGTATTCCAAGAGAGTGACTGTGTGGCACCTAATCACTGGGAGTTTCTAGTAGAAAAATAACTAAGTATGGTAACAGTAACAAATAGTTACCACCAACATTAAGACAAAGGTTCTGTTGCAAGGTCTTATGGTCAAGGAAAGGAGCTTTATATGAAAGATTAATCAAGGGGCGCCTGGGTGGCTTAGTGGGTTAAGCGGGTTAAGCGTCTGCTTTTGGCTCAAGTCATGATCTCAGGGTCCTGGGATCGAGCCCCGCATCAGGCTCCCTGCTCAGCGGGAAGCCTGCTTCTCCCTCTCCCACCCCCCTGCTTGTGTTCCTGCTCTCGCTGTGTCTTTGTCAAATAAATAAATAAATCATTATTATTTTTTTTTAAAGAAAGATTAATCAAGAGGTATTTGCCTTAATGTTAGGAATGTGGTTAATGCCATGCTAGCCACTAGGGGGATTAGGACAAATACGTTTTGGTGTGTTAAGTAGTTGATAGCAGTTTTATGGGTTGGGCCTATTATTAGAATCACCTGGATTAAAAAAAAATTCCTCAACCCCTGGAGACACTAACATACATGTTCCTCTCTCTTCCTCCCTCCAGGGGTTGATGAGTGTCATGAATGTTTTGGGATGGCTTGTAGTGCTATGATATGAATATGACTTAACTTGATAGGAATAAAACTTAACATGTGAATCATTAGAAATCTGAACAAGAGAGGGAATGTAGCACAATAACAGGGTTATTCCATTGTCAGAAATGTTAAAATGTTATAGGAGAAGCATAAGGAAGATCATGATATAGATTCCTGTGTTGGAAGATAAATGGGATTTGTTCATCTGTCATTAGTTTGACCAGTGACATGGCATTTTTTTTTTTTTTGTATTCCTGGCACTGAGTCTTTAGAGTTAGGTACACCTTCATTTGCACTGATATTTTTAAGATTCTTTTACCTGAAATATTAAAACTGTCTTAACATTGTTATTATCTATCAGTGGCCTAGTACTGAGGCCAGAAATTTATGTAACATCTAGACCAACTTTAATAACTTTAAGAGTGAAATTTCTAGAGCATTTATTTATCGTGATTATTATAAGTGCCAAATTGTTTGTTTTGGGCTTTAAGTATAGAAGTTAATACATTTGTTTGTTTGTTTTTTAAGATTGTATTATTTGATTTTATTCTATACCAGGTGGTGGGCACAAGGCAATCCTCCTTAATAAAGTTGATAATTAACTTCACTCAGAACACTTTTAATAAGGCACATAAAAAGTATTCATCTTATACAGTAGCTTGGAAAACAGTGTTTAGAAAACAAAAGCCAATGTAAACAGATTAAAACAACGATTACCGTACAGGTTTCCTATGGCTCTGATTTTATAGTTTTCTTACCGCATCATCCATGTCAGAAATCTGTTCCTTCAGCCGGCTCCATTGCTTGGTATTTAAAGAAATACCTTTTCTTTGAGGTTTCATTTCACCTTCGAGATCCATCCCGTATTCATTAATATGAACTAGAACTTTCCCTTTAAAGTCCCGAACACTGACGTACCTCATCTTCCCGATCTGAAACGTGTTATTGTCTGTGCTGCTGCTGTGCTCAGAGGATGACCGGGCTCTTGAAGTGTCACCAGTCTTGCTTCTTCACAGGTTTTTCTGGAGCAACTTGCTTTTTCCTCTTTAACTTTTTGTCAATCTCACTGTCAGAATCGCTGCCAGAAGAGTTTGAAGAAACAACTTCCTTTGATTTAGGCCTTGCTCCACTCTCGCAGCAGAACTGCCTTCTGCTCGCTCACTTGCAACACGGAAGTTAATATATTTGTAAAATTGAGACCATCAGTCTTGGCTAAAGTAGAATATAATGTTTTAAGGAAAGATTAAAGTTGATCTTTCAAATGTATACTCTCCTACATGCTTTTTATTTATTCTTTAGAGCAGAAACAACTAACTTTAAGTTATTTAGAGATGTGTTCCCCTTATATCAAAGTTTTTTGTTACTTAATTCCTACTCTGCTGCATCAGGTTGTACTCTGTTGAGTATTTTGTCTTGCTGTTTTGGAGTGTGTGTGCATAAATAAGATGAAGACTCCATTTTTACTTATTAACTACACCATTCTTATCAAACACATTTTATAAAGCAGTTAAAAAATTTGCCTTAAATGATGAAAATAAATCTATTGAGAGTACAGAATTTCAAATGAATGTCAAATGAAGATGTAAAGGTGATATTTTAGACCCCAAGATAATCCGTTTCGCACAAATACTTCCCGACTTTCTCATATTCTTTATATTTTATAAAACCCAGTTGAACTTAGTTAGAACCTCATAGTGTAAAGCCTAAATAAAAACTCCTTTGTTATTCTCTTCATTTCATATGTAATGAATGACCTTATTTGCCCTGAGCTCATTGATGCCAGAGACTGTATTATTTACTTTGTTCTACTAAAAAAATTTAACCCCCTTAATAACTAGCAGAAAATTGTGAGCCTGCTATGTATCCACTAAATCTATGATTCAGTTATACTTTAATTTGGAATAATTGGGGAGAGGGATTCAGCCAGTCTAATGAATAATACAAAATTTAAGTATGTTGAAATATGTCCACCTAAACCAGGCTAACAAAATTCTGACTACTGGAGCTATGTTTCAAGTTGGTATGAGGTCTAACTTTCTTTTTAGAAATAAACTCTTTAGGGGTGCCTGGCTGGCTCCGTCAGATTGTGTGACTCTTGATCTCAGGGTTGTGAGTTCAAGCTCCACATTAAGTGTAGAAATTATTTAAAAATAAAATCTTAAAAAAAAAAGAAATAAATTCTTTAATCCTTTCTGTAAGACTCATTGAGGTTCTTAAATTCTTTTAAAAGAGAGTCAGTAACTTGGGAGATATTAAGCATCTTGTCAGGTGGGTTGCTGATGGCTTACGTACGTCTGTATTGCATTGACGTTACATTCTCCTAGTAAATAAAGGGAAAATTATCTGTTTCACAAATCAGAGACATTTCTATATAAGTTCCCAATTTATCATGTTAAATTTAAGTGTAAAGGCTTAAGTTGCTTAAACATTTGTTTAAAATAAACAATGTTGAGTGAACTGTAAGATTATACCATCTTACATGGGTATTGTGAAACAAGTATACATTATGTTCTTTGGAGCATAGTAACCTGATAAATTCCGTATATAATTAAGTTTCCTAATAGATATGTTAAAAAATTAAAAGGAATAGGTGAAATTAATTTTAGTATTTTGGATGTGTTGGGTTAAAGAAAATAATTATTTCAACATATATTCAGTATAAGAAATTATTAATGAGATGTTTCCATTTTTTTCTGTCTTTGAAATCTGGTATGTATTTTGCATTTATTTAACATGTTGGTTTGGACTAGCCATAATTCAAGTGCTTAGTAGTCATGTGGCATTTTTAGAATGTAAACCCTTAGGTTTGTTGTGAATCTAATGAGAATATATATGAAAATATTTTAAAGTTATGCAATTGTAAATTATTATAAAAGGAATTGTACTATTTTAGGGTTTGTTAATGATAAACCATTTTTGGTTTTATCTGATTAATTCTGTATTAGATATTTAATTATTGATAACTTATAGTTAAATATATTTTCTCATGGGAAAAAATGTTCAGTTTAGTAGATTGCATATAAGAGGCCTGACGTTTATTTCATTCTGTCTTCTAAATAAAATGTGGTTTTTGGCAATTGGCCTACTGGTATATTAGAGAATTTGAAGCTTTTGAATGACATTTGGATTGTTACCTGAAAGTATAATTTGGCTTTAGTAATTAGAGAGCTGTTCTTTCAGTTTATAATGCTTAACTTCAGAGATAAGTAAGATTTAAGAGTGGTATTTCACAAATAAATGAATGCTGTTGGTCAAGGTTCACAAAAGAAAAACAAATAATTATTGGGCATGTAATATGTTCTCAGAAATGACATAGGAATATATTTCAGGAGCCTGTCAGTTTTAAACATGTAAAATTTTGCATGGACCTTTGTGATGGAATTGTTTCGGGTAAAGGATCTGTATCTTTTATTGGATTTTCAGTGAGGTCTGAGTTCTGAAAAAAGTTCTCAAGGACTCTTACATAGCTATTCTGTGAGTTCTTTCCCACCTTTTCTCATTTCTAGTTCTTTGTAATGAGTCATCTTCCACAGTAATTGCTTTTTCCCAGAATAATAATAATTATAATTCTGTCTTGTTAGTAAATAGTTTGATTTAAATTAGATATTTCTTGAGGTCTTGTGTATCAGCATGGACAGAAGCATTCAAAATAAAAAGATGGACAAGTTCCTTGCCCTGGGTTGCTGATGAGTACTGGGGAGATTGCAGTATATTGTAATTTATTATAATGGGTGTTAACATTTGGTGAATATTATTAGGTACTCCTATTTAAGGCATAGTTTTGAGCACTTTACAGGCATTATTTAATTCTCACAACAAATCTCTGTATTTTTGGGTTCTGTTATTTTTCTCATTTTACAGATTAGGAAGGAAGCACAGAAGTAGTTTACTGAATACAGGCAACTGTGTATTCCAGTGCTTGTGCTACTCTTAACCATTATTAATGTGGAACCAATTCCTAACTCTTCCTCTGAGAGGTGTCATTAGGGTTACAGATAATAGGCATTCTTGATCCTTCTTACCCTGCCCTACTTTTTTTTTTTTTAACCCATTCTTTCCACATTGTAACTTACTTTGTATTTTCCTTATTTACATGTTTATTGCTTGTCTTACCCTTTTAGAATATAAATGTAGAGTATAAACTCCAGGAGTGCAGAGCTTTGGGTTTTTTTTGTTTTTGTTTGTTTTTCCTTTCTACCTTAGAGGTACCTGGAACTAGTGGCTACCTTCCAGTAGCAGCCACTCAAATATTTGCTGGATGAGTGTTAAGTATCATTATACTTGTGTTGAAAGAAGAATTTAAAATTCTACGCAATGTAGTATCTTTTGTTTCAGTGCTACAAATAGCTGTTTAGTACATTTGATATATTAGGCACTGTGATGGGGCTTGGGACTACAAAGATAAATAAAACAAAGTGCCCTGCTCTCAACCCTGGCCAGATAATGTTTTCTCTGGTAATTTGAATTTAACACCTTTTTGAGTGTAAGGATTTAGGTTATTTTTTAATGCACATGTTTACTTTTGGTGTATGCTTGGAAACGTGGAGAAAATAAAACGATTGCATGACTCTGATTTTCTTATAGGTTCTTGCAGTTATATAACTTCATTACACTTTTAAGGTCTACTTAAAGAGTGAAATTGTCTTTTAAACCCAGTTTCCATTTTTTGGTAACCTTAAAATTTCTTTTTAATTGATATTTTGCTGATTATTAGCATTTAGGGAATGCTTACAATGCTAGGTATTTTATTCAGTATTTAATTTCCACTGGAGCATTCTGGGGTAAAACATCATTGTTTCCATTTTTCAAAATTAGAAATTAAAGAGATTGTTACTCACCCAAGGTCAGAGAAAGGATGTGGAGAAGGCTGGATTAAAGTTCTATTGCTTTGGGGGCGCCTGGGTGGCTCAGTTGTTAAGCGTCTGCCTTCAGCTCAGGTCATGATCCCAGGGTCCTGGGATCGAGCCCCACATCGGGCTCCCTGCTCTGCAGGAAGCCTGCTTCTCCCTCTTCTACTTGCCCTGCTTGTGTTCCCTCTCTCACTGTGTCTCTCTCTGTCAAATAAATAAATAAAATCTTAAAAAAAAAAAAAAAGTTCTATTGCTTTGATTTTAAAGCATGTCTCTTAATTATTTTTTTGTTTTGTTTTGTTTTGAAGATTTATTTGAGAGTGAGTGTGTGCGTGCGCGCGCGCTGGGAGGGGCAGAGGGAGAGAAGCAGACCTCCAGCTGAGTGCAGAGCCTGACTTGGGGCTTAATCCCATGACCCTGAGATCATGACCTGAGCTGAAATCTAGAGTTGGACATTCAACCGACTGAAACGCGCAGGCACTCCCTCTTAATTATTTCTTAAAACACTGGGGGGAAAAGTTGAGCTAAACAGAACAAGTAATACTGATTGAAATATCTGTCCTAATGTGGTTTAAGAATAAAGAAATGATAATTAAATCTTTATCATCCTAAAATTGTGGATTGGTATTACACATTGTACGTGTATTTGGGTAATTATTTTCTCTCAAAAGATTTTTAACTAATTTTAACTGTGTGTTACACTTTGGTCTTTCACTTACGTATCCAGTAGACTATCATAAGACTTTTTTGGTGAATTCTATAAAATTTTATGACAAATGCATGGTATTTTATATGGCTTGAAACTTGCTTAAAACTAATTTCTTTAGTATTTTCTCAAAGTTAATGGAATAAAAATCTGAATGAGAAATATTTAGTTGAATTTTCTAACTTGTTTGCTCTTCAGATCGATTTTGTTTATTTGTTGTTCTTAAGCTTTGTTATTTTGTAAGGAGCCATTAGTCACGCATGCATGGCAATTTGTTTTCAACTATTATTAGGTATTTGGTCTTTGTGAGATTAAAATACTTTTGTTTTTTTAAATTTAGATTATTTTTATAGACATTTATCACTTACAGATCCGATTTAGTAATATTAAAAGGAATGTAATACTGTGTAAAAGTTTTCTTACACCACATACTCTCTTCTCTTTGAATACTCTGATAAAGTACCTAATATGCAAACTTTTGTGCTCTATTTGAAATACAAATGGGAGGGGTGGGTTTTGTGTATGATATCTTTAGAGTGATTTACTTAACTTCTGTTGAAAAAAATGTAAGAAATGCTGTTTATCAGTTCTATTTTAACGAATATGAGGGAATTTTCTTAGTATTTTGACATTCCGGATAACTTTAGGGAACCTAAATAATGGAATGTCACTGGTTAATGATATTAAGCAATGCTCATCAATTTTGCATTTCTGCATTTATGTAAGGATAGTCCTGGAAAGAAGTTTCTGGTAAAGACTTTTGGTTCTGGTAAAAAATAAGTATTTAATCTTGGGAATAAAAAGTAAAAATACTTTTTATCTTTTCTTTTTTTAATGGAACCATTAATGTGTTTCTATTATATTATTGCTTCTTTGGAATAAAGCTTATACTTGTTTCTGAATTTACAGTGGAGTATGTTTTTATAGAGAAAAAGTAGAGGGGAGGGGCAGAGTGAGAGGGAGTCTTAAGCAGACTCTCTGCTGGGCGCAGAACCCTAAGTGGGGCTCGATCCTGTGACCTCAAGATCTTGACCTGAGCCAAAACCAGGAGTCGGGACTTAACTGACTGCACCACCCAGGCGCCCCAATGGAGCATAATTTTGTTAATTTTTGTATAACTTCTTGTAATTTGTCATTTGCTGTAATAAAGGTTAAAGCTCAATGGCATAATATAACCGGTGGTATAATACAGAGTACATTTAATTTGACAGACCTAATTAGATATTGTGGTATCTACCTATGTTGTATTGATTAGAACCAAAGTAAATATTCCCTAGTGAATATCCATACAACTCAAACCTGTTTGGAATTTGTATAAATTGCTTATATTATTTTTTATGATGTGATTTTTCATTATCAGAAGAATACATGTTTATTGGGGCAGAATAGTTGGTGAACTTTATAATATTACTGTTGATATTTTATGCATAATTAAAAAAAATTTCTGGATTTTAAGAATTTTAACCTTGATGTTCAGACTTTACTTTGTTTTTTAAAAAATCACTATTTTTTATTAATTGTTTTTAAAAAAATTACTATTAAAAAATTTTTAAAAATGTAGACTCCTTAAAAAATACTATCAGTAACCCCCCTGCGCGGCCCCCCTCCCTACTGTGAGTCCAGGTTGCTAAGAAAATATGTATCTTTTTTTTTCCAAGTGAGAATTAAATTCCTAGAGTGGCTGTACTTCATTTTAAATACTACATTTTCTTTTGCTTATTTTCAGCCTTTGTTGTATTATTTTTCTTTTTGGTTCTTAGAAATGCTTTTAATTCTTTGGTTTGCTGCAAATATTTATTCCTAGTTTCCAGTTTGCTTGCTTTTAAATTTTGATTGTTCTGTTTGCTTAGAAGCTTCTCACCACAATCTTGATATTTACTTCCATTTCCTCCCCTCCCTCTTTTGCATTTCTCCTACCCTCTTCCTTTCATGTGTGTGTGCGTGCGTGTGTTTGTGTACGTGTATGTGTGAGAGGAGAGGTGTTTTTTGTTTGTGTGTGGGGTTTTTTTTTAAGCTTGATTTTTTAGTAATCTCTATACCCAGTGTGGGGCTGAAAACTACAGCCCTCAGATAAGAGTTGCACACTCTTCTGACTGAGCTAGCCAGGTGCCCTGAGAAGAGTTCTTTTTCACTCAACTAGAATTTACGGGATGAGATGAAAATCGGTATGTAGCATATTTCCCCTTATACAGAATTTTTCAACCTTAGCAGTTTTGGGCCAGAAATTAATTTGTGTGGAGGACTGTCCTGTGCATTGATGGATGCTTAGGAGCATCCCCGGCCCCCACCCACTAGATGTTGGTAGCGTTCCCTGAGCTGTAACAACCAAAAATGTCTCCAGACTTGGCCAAGTGTCGCCTGTGGGGCAAAATCATCCTGGTTGAGAACCATGCCCTAGTATAAACTAGGTCTGAATGTACATGTTATAAATATAGTTATCCTGAGAAGAACTGAATTGCTAATTTGGCCCCAAAGCTTATGTTTTCTGGGGCAAAACTTGAGGTTAAGACCTCATGTTAGGAGCTTTTTACTGGGACAAGAGGGATTGAGTTCACACAAAACACATTAACGCTCAAATTTATCGAATGCTATTTTGAATCTGTGGATCATGTGGTTTTTCTTAATTTTATCTGTTTATATGATAAATTAGATTTTCCAAGATTTCTTTCTTTATTATTATTTTTTCAAAGTAAGCTTTACACACAAGTGGAGCTTGAACTCATGACCCTGAGATCAAGAGTTGCATGCTCTACTGACTGAGACAGCCAGTTGCCCCAGATTTTCCAAGATTAAATTTCTATCCCCTGCTTATTGTGGTGGCTAATTATCTATGCATTTCAATTTCCTTTATTGGCATTTTATTTAGAACCTTATGTGTTTGAGACAGTATATTTGTGGGTACAATTTTTGGTCTTAATATCACTTAAATTGTTTTTAAATAATGATTATTTTAAGATAGTGAAGTCTTTGTAGGCTTATTTTGTGTTTTATGGTAGTTTTGAAAGAATTAACCTTTAAAACAAATCATCTGTTTTTGGGAACTGTTTTTGAGGCTATTTTTAGGCCACTTTCTGATTTTATTCCTGGATTATGGCTGTTGATTTTATTTTTAATCTCTTGAGTAATTCGTGTTTCTTTTTAAAATAGAAATTTATCCATTTAATTGAGATTTAGGGTTGGAACTTTATAGTCTAACCAAGAACCAGCCCAGTTTCATAGGTTGTCACATGACTCTGAGCCTCTGAGTCTGGCCCCAACTCTGCAGCATCCCATTTTAGAGTGTTGAATTGACAAATCCCTTTGTGTATTCTGTAATCTTTTGTGGCTCCAGTTTATTTTTCATTGCTCATCCTGATAGGCTTCTTTGAAGTATTTAATCTTTTGAGATGTTTGAGAAGTGGATTGCTGGGTGAGCTAACCATACAAGTGCTACTATTGTTTATTGGTTAGTTAAATAATCATAACTTAAGTCTTTGGGGTTAGGATGGCTGTATATATATTGGCAAAAATATCCCCCCAAATCTAGGATGAGTTTATTTATTTACTTTGTTTTTATTTTTTTTAAAGATTTTTATTTATTTATTTGAGAGAGAGAGCCAGTGAGAGGAGCAGGCTCCCCGCTGAGCAGGGAGCCCGATGTGGGTCTTGATCCCGGGAGCCTGGGATCATGACTTGAGCCGAAGGCAGACACTTAACCTACTGAGCCACCCAGGCGCCCTAGGATGAGTTTATTTTGAAGTTTACTGACTTTAGGAAGATCTGGTTCATTTAGCTCTAATAGTTAATGAGAAGTTAGTGTTTTTGGTTGTAGTTTATCTGAAAAAAAATTGAAAATATAATACTACTTGAACTATGTATAAAATAGCTTTTACAACAAACTAATTTTTAAGGAATAAATTTTACTTAGACATGAACTGTTGAAAGTTGGACTTTCGAGTAGAGATTTTGTTAAAGTGGATAAAATATTTGAAAGTCAACTCAGTATAATTCTCCTGCAAGAAGGCACAAATAATTTAGAGTAATTCAACATAATTTAAGGAGGAGTTCATTGTATTGCTGACATATTTTTTTGCCACACTTCATGACTCACTATAATATTTTGAAAAACATTGTATATGTTTATATATACATATGTATAGTTTATATGTATGTACATATTATATATGAATATCATTAAAGAAATTTAACAATTCTCATATCCAGATATAGGTGTTATAATTAAGTAGATGGCTAAGATCAGATAGCACTATTGAGAAGTAGACAAGAACTTGAAAAACAGTACATTTGTAAGTCAGGAACATTTCTTGTTCCATATGATGTGTACTGTAGAACTTGTGGTTTCTAAGACAGTGAAGTGTTGTTGGAAGATTGGGATTAACTTTTTTGTATTGAGTTTAGTCTTGGTAATTAAATTATAAGAAAATTCTATCAGAGTAGGGCGGATGGGATTTAAGGCTTTTTAATGATTCCTTCAGGGTTGAAACATATCCCATTGATTCTAACTAGCTCTACTTCTAGGTGAAAGGTTTTGATGTATACTGTGGGGCATAACATCAGATACCCTCCTCTATCACCTTGGAACGAACCCTAGCTGGAAAAGAACGGCATTATAATAAGGAACACTTGCATAATTGGGGTTCTGCCACACTAACGTTCTGTAAATACAGCACATTATGAATTACCAACATTAGTATCATCTTTAATTGTAAAACTGTTCATTTTAGGAAGTTTAGAAAACACAGAATAAAGAAGGAGGAAAAAAAAGACCTGTACATTTCTATGGAGTGAACAGTTATTTTGATGTATTTCAGGTCTTAAAAAAGAAATATATTTTACGGATTTGGTTTGTACTTTATACTTAGTTTGGTCTCTTGCCTTAATCATTTGAAATTTCATTATACATGTTTTCCTAAATTATATCATTTTTTTGATGGTTTCCTTTGCTGTGCAAAAGCTTTTTATTTTGGTGTAGTCCACATAATTTGTTTTTTTTTATTCATTTCCCTTACCTGAGGGGACATATCCATAAATATGTTGTCAAGGCCAATGTCAGAGACTACTGCCTTTTTTGTTGTTGTTGTTGAGGAATATTATGGTTTCAGGTCTCACATATAGGTGTTTAAATCATTTTGAGTTATTTTTCTACTTGGTGTAAGAAAGTGTTCCAGTTTTATTCTTTTGCATGCAGCAGTCCAGTTTTCCCAACACCATTTATTGAAGAGACTGTCTTTTACACATTGTACATTCATCATATAAGTGTGGTTTATTTCTGGGTTCTCAATCCTGTTTCATTGATCTAAGTGTCTGTTTTTGTGTGAACAACACTGGATTATTTTGACTTTGTAGTATATCTTGAAATCTGGGATTGTCATACCTCCAGCTTTGCTGTTCTTTGTCAAGATTGTTTTGGCCATTCAGTGTCTTGTGGTTTCGTACATGTGCTGGGATTATTTGTTCTAGTTCTGTGAAAAACACTTTTGGTATTTTGATAGGGATTGCACTGAATTTGTAGGGTGCTTTGAGGAGTATGGACATTTTAACAATATTAATTATTTTACTCTGTGAGCATGGTATAACTTTCCATTTGTGTCGTCTTCATTTTCTTTCTTCAGTGTCTTATAATTATCACAGTATAGGTTTTTTACCTCCTTGGTTAAGTTTATTCTTAGCTATTTTATTCTTTTTGGTGTAATTATAAATGGGATTGTTTTCTTAACTTCTCTTTCTGCTATTTTGTTATTAGTGTGTAGAAATATAACCAATTTATGGGTATTCATTTTGTATTCTGCAATTTTACTGAATTCATTTATTCTAAAGTTTTCTGGTGGAGTCTTTAGGCTTTTCTAAATACAGGGTCATGTCATTTGGAAATAGTGACAATTTTACTTCTTTCTTACCAATTTGGATACCTTTTATTACTTTTCTTGTCTGATTCCTATGGCTAGCGTTTCTAGTACTGTTTTGAATAAAAATTTCAAGAGTAGGCATCCTTGTTCCTATTTTTTTTTTTTTTTTTGGTTCCTAATCTTAAAGGAAAATCAGTTTTTCACCATTGAGTATGACATTAGCTATGGCCTTTATTATGTTGAGGTGTGTTTCCTCTAAATCCACTTTGTTGAGAGTTTTTATCATGAATGGATGTTGAATTTTAGCAAATGCTTTTTCTGCATCTATTGAGATGATCATATGGATTTTTTTCTTTATTTTGTTAATATGATATATCATGTTGATTGATTTGTGAATACTGAACCATGCTTGCATCTCTGAAACAAATCCTATTTGATAGTGGTGAATGATTCTTGTATTGTTGGATGCAGTTTGCTAATATTTTGTTGAGGATATCTGCATCTGTGTTCATCAGAGATAATTGGTCTGTAGCTTTCTTTTTTTGTAGTGTTAGTGGTTCAGGTATTAGAGTAATGCTGGCCTTGTAGAGTGAAATTTGGAATCTTTTCTTCCTCTATTTTTTGGAAAAATTTGACAAGAATAGGTATTAACTCTTTAAATATTTGGTAGAATTCAACTGTGAAGGCATCTGGTCCTGGACTTTTGTTTGTTTAATTTCATTACTGGTCATCAGTCTGTTCAGATTTTCTATTTCCTTCTGATTCAGTTTTGGAAGATTTATGTTTCTAGAAATTTATCTATATCTTCTAGGTTAGCCAATTTGTTGGCATATAATTTTCCATAGTAGTATCTTAATAATCCTTTGTTTTTCTGTGGTCTTAGTTGTTACTTCTTTCATTTCTGATTTTATTTATTTAAGTACTCTCTTTTTTTCTTGATGATTCTAGGTAAAGGTTTATCAATTTCATTTATCTTTCCAAAAAGCAGTTCTTGGTTTTATTAATCTTTTTTATTTTTTAAAAATCTCTATATCATTTATTTCTGGTCTGATTTTTATTATTTTCTTTCTCCTTTTAACTTTGAGCTTTGTTTGTATTTTTTCTAGTTTCTTTAGATATAAGGTTAGATTATTTATTTGAGACTTTACTTCTTTCTTTTTTTTAAAGATTTTATTTATTTGACAGAGAGCAAGAGAGGGAACACAAGCAGGGGGAGTCGGAGAGGGAGAAGGAGGCTCTCCGCCGAGCAGGGAGCCCGATGCAGGGCTTGATCCCAGGACCCTGGGATCATGACCTGAGCCGAAGGCAGACGCTTAACCACTGAGCCACCCAGGCACCCCAGAGATTTTTCTTATTTCTTAAGGTTGATCTGTTATCTTTGTAAACTTCCCTCTTAGAAGTCTAAGTTGGTAGTTTTTTTCTTTCAATACTTCAAATAGTTTACTCCCCTTTCTTGAGTGTTTCTGAAGAGAGGTTTGCTATAATTCTTACCCTTGTTCTTCTATACGTAAGGTGCTTTTTTTCTTATGGCTTCAAGAATTTCTATGTTTGGTTTTCTGCAGTTTGAAAAGGGTGTGCTTAGGTGTAGACTTTTCTCACATTTTCCTGTTTTGTATTTTCTGAGTTTCCCAGGTGTGTGGTTTGGTGTATGATACTGATTTTGGAAAATTCTCCATTATCTTCCTTTTCTAGCATTCCAGTTACTCATATATTCTATCTATTAAAATTGTTACACAGTTCTTAGATGTTCTGTTTTTTGTGTTTTTTGTGTTTTTTTTTTTTTTTTTTTTTTTTTTTTACTTTTCAATTTGGGAAGTTTCTATTGACCTATTTTCAAGTTTCCTGATTCTGTCTTTGGTGGTGTTTAGTCTGGTGATGAGCCCACCAATGGCATCCTTTATCTTATTTGTTTTATTTTCCCAGCTTTTATTTATATTTTGTGCTTTAAAAACTTGGAGATTTAAGTTTTTGCTTAGATTTTAGAGTAAAAGTAATATCTGTAGTGAGGGAATGCTTAGAGTGGGCAATTCCCCTCATCATATCTCTAGGAGAAATGAAGAAAAGGGTAAGGATTATACCTCAGTTTTATTTTAGGAGATACTCTTTTTCATAGGCTGTAACTAAGGTCTGTAACAATATGAATGAAGAGCATTGTAAAAAGGAAAAATATACCTATATGTGCAACAAGAAAATTCAAATCATAATTCTTACCACTCTCATAATTATCTCACTCATAACTTGAAAGTGACACAATAAATCAATGATGAGACAAAGGTTACAATGTACTGTGACCATGGTATAGCACAGAGCTATGTTTAGTCTATATATTTTTTTCATTTACATTTGCTGGAAATAAAATTGGCCCTTTAGTTATACTGATGAAGTTTGTTTCAAAATTTTTACGTGTTTCGGGGCGCCGGGTGGCTCAGTCGTTAAGCGTCTGCCTTCGGCTCAGGTCATGATCTCAGGGTCCTGAGATCGAGCCCCGTATCAGGCTCCCTGCTTGGCGGGAAGCCTGCTTCTCCCTCTCCCACTCCCCCTGCTTGTGTTCCTTCTCTTGCTGTGTTTCTCTGTCAAATAAATAAATTAATTAAAAAAAAATTTTTTTTTTACGTGTTTCAAAACTGTACAAAATTGTGCTTATCCAGTAGTGTAGGCTTTTTTCTTTAATTTGTCATTTCTATTGCTGAGACTACTGTGCGTGTTGTAAGCACTGTTCTGCTTTTCTTAAGCTTTCTTTAGCTTTTGCTGCTCTGATTTTTCCCTATAATTCTTTGTGTTCCAATTTCTTCTTTTACTCTTTTTTGTCTTTCATCTTTGGGTGAGCTAGTAAGATTGTTGGAAAGCTTGCCGTTTTTATGTCCATTAGGGTTTTCAGCGTGTTGTACACCAGTGCTGCGAGTGGTCTAATTCCAGTGTTCATTGGAGATTTTTTACAAACTGCCAAATGTAATTGTCAGGATTTTATTAATATTCTCCTCAAACTAAGAATATATTCATTATTCCAGAAGTGTGCAGTACCCTTTCTCCAACCTAAAATTGAGAACTGGACACACATCTGGATATCTGCTTAAAAAGGGGCTCTTCAGTTCTTTGGAATTGTGTTGGTTCAGTGACATCTAAGATTTCTCAGTTTCTTCTGAAAGCATCACCTCTTTCTGACTGCATGTTTTGGCCAAAATTTTAGCAGTCCTGTGATCTCTGGTTATGTTAATGTTGTATCTTTCCCTAGAAACTATACAACACAGTAGGCTAGCTGAGCATGGGACAAAGCTAATCCTTTTGCAGTAAGTGTACGATAAAAGCCTTCATTAGAAATTATTTATGTTCTGCTTTCAGTGGAATGGCATAAAGCCATTGATAAAACTTACTAATATTTCAGAGAGTTCAGCAACCCCATGGAAATGTGGTTTCATATATAAAACTGAGGAAAGTGTTGTTAATTTGTTTTCTGATAAATGCTCTTAATCCAAGAAATTTCCTATAAATTCAGTGCAGAACAGTTTTCAGGTATTCCTGTTCTCTGAGATACCTTCACTGTTGAAAAGGTCAGGAACTGTTTTACAAATTTCTGGTTCATACATTACTTTGCAATGCTCTCCAAACCCAAACTCCAAAAATCTTAAGAACTCTGACATCAATTGTATGTGAAGCCAAGAGGTCTCAAGTTCATCCTTTTCTGGATCAAAATCTAGATTATGACTTGGAGCAAGAGTATGGAAGATGCCAGCACTGATCATTTTTACTTTATCACAATGAACTGATTAGACAAATTACCCCACAATTAGTTGAAACATACTCAATCAGTTCATTCAGTGTTGTTCTTTTAATTTTGTTGGTCTTCAAGTCTGAAACTGAGTCCATGAAATGAAGTATACAACACTGATGCAACTAACTTCTGACAGAAAAGCTCTTGTTCATTTGAAGTGTCATCTTTGAGCAGGGACAAGGATTGCCCCTTTGCCTGTTGCCCCTGCTGCGGAACTGTCAGGAGCCTTGGGAGCATTTCTGCCTGTGTGCTGTGCATACTGATTTCTGGGTAAAGCTGACCATTTTCTCTGAGGTCCAGATGGTGGTGCTGGCAGCTTCCATTAGTGGTGATTACCAGGACACCTCCATGGCCCTGGTGCTTAGGAGGGCTGCTTGCACAGAATGGGCAATGGCAGAGGGAGGAGATGGGGGTAGGTGCAGAGAGCTTGTACCCCTTTGCCCAGTCACTTCCCCCTTCTCCTGCACAGTTCCCTCCTCCTGGGCACCTGGGACTTCCTTGTTACCTGTCAACCCCTCAGGGCCGGATCTCAGTGCTGGAAGTTCCTGGTCCCTGCTCCACACAGAACTCCAGGGGCTGGGGGAGGAGAGGGTTGATAAAGTTGTTGATTCTGGGCGTAAAGGTCTGGTGGAAGGGAGCCTGAATTTTAGAAAACTGAGGCAAGGGCTCAGGGCTGTGGATGCTGAGCGTGCCACTTGTCCCTTCAGTTTAGGTCACCAACCAGCTGGCCAGCATCTCAGTGGCTGCTGCCATGCATCCTACCTTGCCTGAAACCTTATTCTGAGGTGCTACCATTGTGGATCCCCTCTGAGACACCACCTTTGCTGTGGTGCTCACTTTTCCCTTTCAGCACGCACCCCTCATTTCCTGGGGCAGTGATCTGCCACCCTGGCATCCTTTATTTCCATTAGTATTTTTGATTTCTTTCATTTCCTTTTGATTTTAGAGTTTCCATCTGCTTACCTTACCCATCTGTTCTTGCTTGTTGTATTTTTGTTTTTCCCCATTATCACCTTTAACATATTAATCATAGTTACTTTAAATTCCCTGTCTGATTCCAAAATATGTATTATATTTGAGTCTGTCTCTGATGCTTGCTTTGTGTTTTTTCTTGCCTTTTAAAAGCATGATGTATAATTTTTGTTGAAAGTTGGACATTATTAGGGAATAGGAGCTGAGATAAACAGATATTGAGTGTGAGATTTTATATTAGTCTGTCCAAGAGTTGTATTGTATTTAATATTTGCTCTAGGTGTAGGTGCCAGAGGCTTCACATTTCTTTAGAGTCCTTTTTTTGTCTTCCTGGCTGTCTGGGTTTTCCTAAGAACTTGAGTTTTCCTAAGAACTATTCCTCAGATGGAATCCTGAGACTGTGGTTCCCAGAAGTTTCCTACTGTGATGCTCTTCCATGTTCAGCCTGTAGTAGTTAATCAAAAATACCATTTAGGTGTTTGCAGTGGATTAACTTTCTGCCCCCAAAATGGTAAGTCCAAGTTCTAAGCCTTGGTATAGATATGAATGTGATGTTATTTGGAAATGAGGTCTTTGCAGATGTAACTAAGGATCTTAAGATAGATAATACTGTCCTGGATTTAGGACTGACCAGAAATCCAGTGAGCAGTGTTCTTATTAAGAGTAAGGGGAGGGAGGCGCCTGGGTGGCTCAGTTGGTTAAGCGACTGCCTTCAGCTCAGGTCATGATCCCTGGGTCCTGGGATCGAGTCCCACATCGGGTTCCCGGCTCAGCGGGGAGCCTGCTTCTCCCTCTGACCCTGTCCTCTCTCATGCTGTTTCTCTCTCGCTCGCTCTCCAATAAATAAATAAATAAAATCTTTAAAAAAAAAAAAAAAGTAAGGGGAGGGAGATTTGAGACACACAGAAGGGCAAGGTCATGTGCAGATGGAGGCAGAGGTTGGAATTATGCAAGCTAAGGAATGCCAGAGATTTCTGGCAGCCTCCAGAAGCCAAGGCAGAGTGTGAAGCAATTCTTTCTCAGAGTCTTCAGAAAGATCCAACCCTCCTGATACTTTAACTTTGTACTCTGGTCTCCAGAGCTATAAAGAATAAAGTTTTATTGTTTTAAGTCACCTAGTTTGTGACTGTTATGACAGCCCTGGGAAATTAATATAATGTTCTTTTCAGTTTATGGTTCTTCTTGTTTGTATTTGAGGTGATCTAGTACTTCTTGGCTTTGACTTCCTGGGTATGTCCATCTCTCCATATCTTGAGCTGGCAGTTTGCCTTGTGTCTTCATTTCTCTGATGGGTCCAGGGAAAGTCAGTGACTTTCAGTTTGTTTAGCTTTTTTCTTGTTGTAGGGGTGGGAGTGACAGCTTCTAAGTTTTTCATGTGTTGGAGCTGAAACTGCAAGTCCAGTATTTTTTGTTTGGCATTTTATACTGTTACTATGTTAGTGATTACCACATGTATTATTAGCTTCTAAAAATCTAAAGTTAATTAAAAAACAGTCTATTCCTCATTCCTCTTTGCCCCCAAATACTTCCTAGAAATTTTTGTCTCCTTCTTAGTCTAGACTGTTCCTTAGATTTGTTGCACAGTTACCATCTTAGCACTTTTCTTTTTTTTTTTTTTTTAAAGATTTTATTTATTTATTTGACAGAGAGAGACACAGTGAGAGAGGGAAGACAAGCAGGGGGAGTGGGAGAAGCAGACTCCCTGCTGATCAGGGAGCCCGATGTGGGGCTCGATTCCAGGACCCTGGGATCATGACCTGAGCCAAAGGCAGACGCTTAACGACTGAGCCACCCAGGCGCCCTTTGCACTTTTCTTACTCTCTGGGATTGGCTCCACTATTTCTTGGATTTCATGTCTTCCTTTCTTTTGTTTCATATTTTTTATTTTATTGGGTAGCATGTAAGGTCATATGTAGGGTTAATTTCCTTTTCCTTGCCTGTGTGAAAATGTTACACCCTATGCTTGCCTGCGGATTGGCTGAGTGTGGAATTCATTTTCCTTTAATACTTAAGTGACCTTGCCTTTTTACTTCTGTAGAATCTGGTGTCCTCAATGAGAAGTCTTCTGATGATTCTCATTCTTTTGTAGATGAACTCTTGTTTCTTTTCAGAGAGCTTTCAGGGATATATTTATCTTTGTTATGAAATTTCATCTAGATGTGAGTACTTACTTTTTTGTTATTGTACTGGATTTTCATAGACCTCTTTATATTTGAAGATTTGTTCATTTAGCTTTGGAGTATTTCCTTGTGTTATTTCATTGTCAATTCTCTTTTTTTTTTTTTTCCTAGAACTGTTAATTGGATGTTGAATTGTCTGGATTGGTCATCTGTCTTTTATATTTTCTTTATATCTTTTTGCTTTACCTTTTCTGGAAAACTTTCTTGGATTTGTCTCCATCTCTCCGAAAGAGAAAAAAAGTTAATGAAACATGTTGATAGATACAGATTTCTTTTTTTTAAGATTTTATTTATTTATTTATTTGACAGAGAGAGAGAGAACAGGCCGGGGGAGCAGCAGAGGGAGGGGAAGAAGCATGGCCCCCCCGCTGAGCAGGGAGTCGGATGCGGGGCTGGATCCCAGGACCCTGGGTTCATGACCTGAGCCAAGCGCAGATGTTTAACTGACTGAGCCACCCAGGCGCCCAGGAAGATACAGATTTCTCAACCCTTTTTATTTTCTTAGTTTTTTTTTTTTTATAGCAGTCTGTTCTGATTTTATGAACTTCGTTATATCTCTTGAGGATAAAAATTTGTACATGTTCACAATTTTTATTTTGAAATGGTAAATTGTAGAAATAAGTACAGTACAAAGACATTTTTCCTGACTAATAGTCTTTTTCCTCAATCTTTTAGTGTGTATTTTCTGCAAGCCAGGATCTTCTACTTAATCACAATCCAACCATAGAATTAAAAAATTAACATTTATTTATACATGCATGGATGCATGATTTCTTACTTTATTCAATGGGATATATTCTGTTACTGTCATTTTTTATTTTGATGCTCAAATTGTCGTGATTTGGCCAATGCGAGCCTTTTTGATATCACACTTCTCTCTGTCCTTTGGCATCACCTTATCTTTTTTTTTTTTTTAACTTCCTTGCTTTGTGACATAATATTGTGTCCCAGGCTTATCTTGTACTTTTCCTGCCTTAGTGGCGGAAGTGCCTGTCTTCCCAAGGATTCCTAGTTCTTTTTAGTAGAAAGTGGTGTTTTTAAGATCTCAGCATTAGGTTTGCTCATTGCTATTGAACTGTTGCTGGTTTCGGGCCCTTTCAGTGGACAGAGCTGGTGTGTGTGTGTGTTTTATGTGTGTGTATATTTATGTATTGAAAACTAAGTTCATGGTGATACTTCTCATTTAGTATCACATTATTGAATCTAGCTTTTTCTCCTTTATGTTTGCAACTCCCTTCTCTGACACAGAGAAGCTTGGCTTCTATTACCTTTAATATATTTAATTACTTGATCAATCCTCTGGATGTAGCTAGTCTTCCATCTCTGTTGTCACTCTTCACCCTCACGCAAACACCCTACTCTCCTTGGACTATTAGTCCTCATTTTAGATCACCTTTACCCTTCCATAACTCTGCATGGAAATCTCCCACCCACCCCCAATACCATTTGACCTTTGATATCCCTTACCAAGCTACCCCTCAGCTTGGATGCCCTCTCCACTGTGCTTGGGGTCTGAAACACCATGTCAGGGTGCCTGTACCTGGATGCCTTCCTTACCTTGTGTTAGAGTGCTGATAAGCTGTACTAGGGAGGCCCCCATATATGGATGCTCTCCTTACTGTACTCTGGCTCTGATAGCTTGACTCCTGCTTCTACCTCCACCCCAATTTTGGATACCTCTTTTACTCTTCTTGGTCTTTAACTTCTCATATTGGACTCCTCCTCCTCACTCCCCCCCCTTTTTCCCCACTGTGCTCTTCTACCCCTAAATGGCTTTAGGACTCCATTGTTTTGGAGGGTAGAAGGGGGGAGGTGGATGTATGTTTCATCCAGGAGTAATTTTTCATTTTATTATGGTTTTTCATGATTAACTATAGTCTATTCATATTTATGAATAAATAATAAGCTGGGGACACTATTTATGTAGATAGAACTTAAGTGTTTTATTTTACAGTTATTAGGCAGGGAGCTGCTCATTGCTGTGTAGACCTCTAAATTCTGGAAATCAGTAGTCATTTCTATAAGAAACCAGCACTCATCCATAGGAGCTATACTAGTTTCCCCAAAGTGTGTGTGTGTGTGTGTGTGTGTGTGTTGGGGGAGGGGCAGAGGTGGAGGGTGGGGATTAACCCTTTAGTTTTTGGCCTTCAGAGAAAAATGCCTGCCTATTTAGCATTATTGTCTTAGAACTATTGTGGTTGATAGTGAGTGGTAGCTCTTCCATGTAGAGGTAATTCCCGTTTTCAGTTTTGCATTTTCCATAAGCCCTCCTTTTCTGAATTTCTAGCTTTTATGGGATTCTGCAGAGCAATTTGGTATCTGTTATAGTTTCCTGAAATTCTCTGGGCTTTATTCCTGGTTATTAGTTATGGATCCATTTTCATAAATTTGAAAAATTTCTTTTTGGCTTTCTTCTCCAGTTGGGATTTTCAGCTGCAAGTAGAAATCCTGTCTAAAATTTACTTAAAAGTTAAGAAAAAACTGGGGCCCTTGGGTGGTGCAGTCGGTTAAGTGTCTGACTTGGTTTCACTCAGGTCGTGATCTCAGGGTTGTGAGATCGAGCCCCGAGTTGGGCTCTGTGCTCAGTGTGGAGTCTGCTTCACATTCTCTCTCCCCTTCTCTCTGACCCTCCCGCTCATGCGTACGCTTTCTATCTCTAAAATAAATCTTTAAAAAAAGGTTAAAGGGCGCCTGGGTGGCTTAGTTGGTTAAGCGACTGCCTTCGGCTCAGGTCATGATCCTGGAGTCCCAGGATCGAATCCCGCAGGGAGTCTGCTTCTCCCTCTGACCCTCCTCCCTCTCATGCTCTCTGTCTCTCATTCTCTCTCTCTCAAATAAATAAATAAAATCTTTAAAAAAAAAAATAAAAAAAAAATAAAAAAGGTTAAGAAAAAACTACTTCTGTAATAAGAAAACTAATGGTATTGTTGGTTAATATGCAGTTTGATGAATCTAGCAAAGATCTAGGTCATTTTCCTCTTTCTTCTTTTCCATCATAATCTTTTTCTTGTCTTAAGAAGGGATTAAGACAATCTCTTAGTCTTTTTCTTGTCTTAAATAGTTATAGCAGTTTTGGGCATTACATTCTCACTGAGGAATATCTAAAGTCTGCAAGAAGACATTTTTTTCCTTGTGTTTTGTTTTTAAGGTTGGATAAAACTTTCCGCGAACCCTTGCTCATATCTTATGGGTAGAATCCATCTATCACATGTGTATTTGAAAACCAGTGTGTGCATGCATATATGTTTGTGTGTGTGAAATTACTATAAATAAATTGTCTTTAGTAAATAAATTATCTTTAGACCATTGCCTCCTTGACCAGCAGCATTAGATATCCAGGACCTTTTCAGAGTACACATTTAAGCAAGATTCAACAAGATGACTTCTGCAAGTCAGTAAGATGACTTGATTGTACATTAGTATTTGAAAAGCCCTGGTCTGGACAAGAAAAGATTTAACCCTCTGGGGATGAGGGAAGCCGCATTTGTAAAAGTACAAAATCTCAAAATACCTGAACAAAATCGGGGTTCAATAAGAAAGGAAGAAGGATGTCGGGAGTCAGTGTACTCCCACTTTACTCTTTAACCACCAAACATTCCCTTTTTAGTAAAGGCTGTTGGTTTGGCAACCAACAATGTTTGCCCATAATCCTTATCCCTTCTTTTGGTTGTAACTAACTGTGTGTGTGTTTGTGTGTATGTGTATGTGTGTATTCTTTTTAAAAAATCATTCTTATAGGAGGAAGAAAGGATGAATGGAGGTATGGCTAGTCTGCCATCTTAAATAGGAAATCTGTTATTGCTTTCCTGTATTGAGCCCTGTAAAATATTAATAGTATGCAAATATGATGTCCTATAATCTAAAATTCTGTACTTAAAGGTGGTAAAATAGATCCTTAACTAATCATCAGGGTGTATTCATTTTCTGTTATGTAGTAACAAAAAACAACACACATTTTATTATCTCACAGATTTTGTGATTCAGTAAGTCTGGGTGTGACTAACTGGGTACTATGCAAGGCTGCAATGAAGGTGTTGGCCAGGTCTGGGCTCTCAGCTGGGGAAGGATCTGCTTCCAAGTTTACATGGTGGTTGGCATCATTTAGTTCTCTGTGGGCTGTTGGACTGACTGATGCCCTCAGGTTTTGCTGTCAGCCAGAGACCTTCATCAGTTTCTTGGTAGGCCAGCTCATAGCAAAGCAGCTTGCATCTTGAAAGCCAGCAAGTGTGAGAGTTTCCTAGCAAGATGGACATTGTAATCTTATGTAGTCCTATAAAGTCTATCATCTTTGTCATTTTCTGTTGGTCAGAAGTCAGTCATAAGTCATGTCCCCTGTCAAGGAGAGGGAATTGCACAAAGCCATGAATATCAAGAGATGGGGATCATAGGGACCACTATAGAGCTTATCTGTCACTAATAATACATACATCTGACCATAAGAACAAGTTATGACATGAATTATATATTGTATTGAGGCTTCTACTTAAAATTTGTACTGTGTTTCATACTAAGGCAATCAAGAAATTTACAAATGTAGCCAAATATTTAAAATCATTGAAGTAAGTCTGGATAATGTCTTTGTAATATTATTGTTGTTAAACAAGCTCCTTAGTTTTAAGTTTATTAATATGGTTAATAGTATTTCATGAATTAAGTTTTAGACCTTTCTTTTTCTTTTTTTTAGTTGACTATATTGTGGAGTATGACTACGATGCTGTACATGATGATGAATTAACTATTCGAGTTGGTGAAATCATCAGGAATGTGAAAAAACTGCAGGAGGAAGGATGGCTAGAAGGAGAACTAAATGGGAGAAGAGGAATGTTTCCTGATAATTTTGTTAAGGTTAGTACTCTCACTTAAATTTCTAGCTTTAGCTTCATAGGATTTAATCTTTAACTTTAAGAAATACATGTATTTTAAAAACTAAATTGTTCATGGTGTATTTTTTACTCTACATTTGCTTGGTGTCCTGGTGGATAATAACACTGTGTGTATGGTGTGTACATGTGTGTTTATATATGTATGTATGTATCTACCTGTCTTTTTAAAAAAATAAATGGTACTTTGCATGTGGGTAGCACTCTTTTACTTACAAAGTAGTTTTGCTATGTACATTCTCATTTGAGCCTACTGTCTTGTAAGTAGGGCAGATGATAACCCCATTTTAAATATGGTGACATATAGATGAGACGGTTTACCCAATGTTAACTAGCTAAGAAGATCTAGAATTTGAAATGAAATCCAGGATAGTTGACTCAAGTCTAATTGTATATTGTTACTTTCGTAGTCCCTTTGCAAATATCAGATTCCTCTGTTAAGTTTCAGCATTGCAGCAGGTATTTATCAAAGTAACAGTTTACTCTTTAACCACCAAACATTCCCTTTTTAGTAAATATTCTAGTTGCCTCTGCCAGAAAACAATCAAGATTCTTAAATCATTAGCAAACAAGTTCTCAGTAGTTTAGAGAAGGAAAAAAATAAAGAGTATCTGTATATTTATACTTCACTTATAATTGTCTTGTTTCCTATATTAGTTTTCTTATACCTAGCTGTATCCCTGGCCTCATTAGATTATGATTATGAGTTCTTCTGGGAAGGCTAGAACGTGTCTCATTTGTTTGTTCACCTTACGTAGTAATATCCACCTGCACAATGTGGATATTTAGTAAATATTTGTTCCCTGAATAATTTGTGTTTATTTTAATTATGGTTTTACCTCTAAATATGAACTCCTACTGTAATATTAGTTGATTTCAGAAGTGAACTAACTGTACTTTACCTAACTATATTTTATCTCTTGAAACAACTAAGAAAAGCTGTAAAAGGGACTTGAACTTATAGGAGAAGGTCACTTTTGTTTTTTATTTTTTGTTTTATAAATTGACTTATTTCTTATAACCTAAAATGGAGTGTAATGCAGATTTGGAAATTGGAGTAGAATAAATGGATTAAAACACAGTCAAGTTCCAGCTTTGTTTTTTGCTGGTGGAATAATATAGGTCAAACCACATAATTTCTCTGTTTTCTTATACTTAAAATGATATATTGATAGTGTGTAGTAAGCCATGCCATTGACCTTTCATTTCATTTCTCTCTCTCTTTTTTTTAAAAGGAAAGTGCCTTTTCAGAGATAATATATTGAAGTAATAGAACACTAGTTAAAGAAAAATAAGTTAAAGTTAAGTATTTATATAGTTCTCTTAATTGTGTGCTGATGTATTGTCCCAGTAGTGGAGATGACCTATCACAGGACTCCATTTTGAAATACATGTTACTTTACTGTTTCGGTACAACTAACACTAGAACTTGACTTGAATGAATTGCCTGAGAATAGAGGATGCAGTTTGAAAATGCTGGATAATAGAGGGAAGCATAATCTGGGATTAAAAAGTAACCACAGGGTACCAAATTAGAGTTGGAGACATCAGTATGAACTCATGTTTAGTTTAAGATATGTACCAACAGGGCGCCTGGGTGGCTCAGTTGGTTGAGCGACTGCCTTCGGCTCAGGTCATGATCCTGGAGTCCCTGGATCGAGTCCCGCATCGGGCTCCCTGCTCGGCAGGGAGTCTGCTTCTCCCTCTGACCCTCCTCCTCATGCTCTCTGTCTCTCATTCTCTCTGTCTCAAATAAATAAATAAAATCTTTAAAAAAAAAAAAAAAAGATATGTACCAACACATAAAGATATATTTATATATGTGTGTGTTAATATTTGTATTAACTTGGTTAATACACATACATATATTTCTCAGCTCTCTCCGCTGAGACAGCCTAGAAACCTAGAAAAAATTTTTATTGAAAAAATTAACCACAGGCAATCAACAGCGATAGATAATAAGTTGGCTTTATTACTTCAGCTGTGTATATGAAGATTTAAAGGAAAGTTAAGACACACCAGTAGCAATGACTATACCCAGTGTCCAGATTTTGGTTTCTAAATATTATTCTCCAATAAAAGGAAGCAGGGCTCCTTAGACAAATAGCTGATTTTAGGGTTGTGCCAAGGAAAATACGTGGTGGACCCTGGAGCATCTCATAGTACCAGAAAGTAAGGAAGTGCTCAAAAAAACCCGAAAAATGTCAATAGGGGCCAATCTAAAAGAGCTTCCAGTGTCCAGAGCTGGAACGGTTTAAGCAACAGAATAACCTAGTATTTGATCATTACCCAAAGTGGAGCATAAATATAACTAAGTCCATGCTGATAAAGATAAATGGTTGAGTAAATAAATAAATGGGAAGAAGGGAGAAATCTCACAGAATTATTTCAAATATTTGTAGATACTTCCTTTCCCTCCATCCCCTCCCCTCCCCTCAAAAGCATCCCTCAGGAATGGGCTGGACTAAAAAAATAGATGGAAGAAGAAAATAGTAACTTTACAGTGGAGAAAGCTGGCAAGTACCACCATAATCAAGTGATCAAAGCTAACATCATCAGTGATATATTATGTTGATATCGTGTATCCCCTTCATCTCTGTGGTATTTATTCTTCCCCCCAAACCCATAATCCCAGTCTTAGCGTGAGAAAAAGAATCAGATGAACCTAAATTGAAGGCACTCTACAAAATACCTGACCAGGGCTGAAAAAGAATTTCAAGGTCATGAAAACCAAGGGAAGACTGAGAAACTAATGTTGACTAGAGGAGCCTAAGGAGACATGATGACCAAATGCATTGTAGTATCCTGGATTGGATTCTGGAACAAAAAAATAGACACTGGTGAAAAAACTGATGAAATCTTTATAAAGTCAGTGGTTTAGTTAGTAGTAATGTACTAGTGTTAATTTCTTAGTTTTGGCAAGTGTAATATGGTTATGCAAGTTACAATGTTAGGGGAACAGAGTGAAGGGGATATGGGAACTCTGTGGACTACCTTCGTAACTCTTCCAAAAACCTAAAATTATTCTAAAGTAAAATTTTTATTGAAAAAATTAACCAAGGCAATCAACAGCGATAGATAATAAATTGGCTTTATTACTTCAGCTGTGTATATGAAGATTTAAAGGAAAGTTAGAATTTATAAGTCACTGTCCCCTTGAAAATAAGCCTTTTATGCTTAATGTACTGTTACATTAAGGTATGTAGGTTATCTTGTAAATGTAAGACTATGGAGTGGATGGTAGAACTAACCAGGCTTCCTCTAAAAGACTCATGTCCCTGTTATTATTTCAGATAGCTGTACTGAAGAGCGTTGATATTCCATTCCAGTTGGGCTGGAAGATGGATAGAAAGGTCAAATAATTTTTGTAGCTTACTGAAAAAAACGTTTATGGACACTAAATTTGTTTTATGACAAACTGTTCATTTCATTGTCCCTTTGCAGTGTTATTTCATCTTTACATGATTTAAAAAATAGTTTAAAACAATATAGAACCAAGGATTCATGAACTTATGTATAGAATGTTATCATTTTGGCATTTTTGTTTTAGAGTGTTACTTTCATAATAAACATTATAGATAAAATTGAGTTTTGTTAACCTCCTTATCATTTCCCTCTCCTCCCAAACTCCATATTCTGAAATTATATGTATCCTTATAATACATAGTTTTATACATATTTACCTGTGCATAAACAAATAGTATTTTGTGTGATTTAGACATTGGCATAATTGTCAGGTTGCAACTTTTTAAAACTTAATACGGGTTTCAATGCGATACATAACATAATCACTTTGACTACAATATATTTTTATAACACTGTGTAGTTAGCTCATAAATGATTGGTAAATGGGGGCGTCTGGGTGGCTCAGTTGGTTGAGCATCCGACTCTTGGTTTCTGCTTCGGTTATGATCTCATGGGTTGTGGGATCGAGTCCCAGGTGGGGCTCTGCACTTAGCAGGGAGTCGGCTTGAAGAGTTTTACCTTTGCCCCTCCCCGCACTTGCACACATGCTTGTACATGTGCTCTCCCTCTTAAATAAATAAATAAATCTTTAAAAAAGTGGTAAATAGAGGAATGATGTCAGGACAATGGGAAAGTTGTGTTATTTACTAGGTAAAGGGAGCTGTGATAAAGAGTGTAGAATTATAATTTCTGTAAGAATGGGGAGAGGCTCTCATCTTGGCTGCTTATGTAAACAGGAGTTCTTTAAGCTTTTAAGTGAAACTTTTTTTTTTTTTAAAGATTTTATTTATTCATTCCAGAGAGAGAATGAGAGAGAGAGAGAGACACCTCGTGTGCGAGCTTGCTAGGGGAGGAGCAGAGAGAGGGACAAGCAGACTCCGGGCTGAGCATGGAGCCCAACTCAGGGCTTGATCTCAGGACCCTGAGACTATGACCTGAGCCAAAACCAAGAGTCAGATGCTTAACCAACTGAGCCACCCAGGCATCCCTAAGTGAAACCTTTTTTTTGTTAAGGTGATTATCTGTATCTGGGTATTCTCCTCAAAGTTGACAGTCCTAGCATATAAAGTTCTATCTTTTGACTCCTCTTCTCTCTGCACTATCTTAACATCCATAAACCAACCTTTCTACTTTATTGTTTTATGAATTTTTAATACCTATGGAGGAATCCGTCTGTCATCTGCTTGGGCAGCCTTAAGTTATTACCCACTTATTATCCATTTTCTAAGGTTATTATTACTTATTTTTATTTTCATTTTAGTGCTCAGGTTCCAAAGTTGCATAGGTCTAAATTGGTATGTCCCAAACCCTACACTTTTTTTTTTTTTTTGCATAATCACTGGTATTTTTAGTGTTTGATTTAGTTTTCACTTAATCAGTAGTATTTTAGTGTGTATGATTTTCTTTTCCCCCCAGAAGGTCAGATGTTTAGGAATGTACATGTAGTTTTATAGTAGAGATTGCACAGTCCTGTGGTGTTCCATTCTGGGTCTTCACCACATTTTATGAGGTAAAATAGGACTATTTTTCATTTTTTAGCTATTCAAAACAATGCTGCAATGAATATCCTTTTGTAGGTTATATACATAGCTGAGAATTTGCTGCATCCTAGGATACGCACATATTCAGCTATATTAGACATTGTCTAATTTCTCAATAATTACACCAATTTAAATTCCTACCAGTAGTATAAAAGAGTTTTTCTTCCATGTTCTTTTACATTTGATACCATCAGATTTTCTTTTTTTTTTTCTTTCTAATCTTACAGATCTATAATAATATCCACATGTTTCAGTGTTTCATTTTTGTGATTATGAGGGAAGTTAGGCATTTTTTCACATTTATTGGCCATTTAAATTTCTTTTCCTGTTTCTAGCTTGTTCAGATATTTCTGTCCATTTTTGTTGAGTTCTTGCACAATACAGAATTCACAGTATTCACACTAAGAAGTACTATGATGAGAATGGTGCTTTTTGTGGCTTGTCTCAGTATAACTTGGGAGCAGGAAGGTTTTAAAGATAATCTATGTTTTCATTAGTTTTAAAGTTTTGATTTTTCAGTATAAGTCTTTCTTCATCAGTCTCTCTTTACTTTTTGTACAGATGTGATTTAGGCAGTAATTAAATTTTTTCCACATAAAAAATTTTGAATAGTCCTCACAGATTTGTAGTGTTTTAAGAATTGAGCCAAAACTGGGAAGAAACTTGCTAGTTTATCAGATCTTTCCTCATTCTCAACTTCAGTGTTTTGGACTAAAGTAGAGAGTCAAGTGTCTGATTTATTTGTTCGTGTAAACTTTGAGATTCAGTGTCAGTGTTGTGACTTGTTGATATTTGGCACTTTGGGTCTTTGTAATTGAGATGAAACAAAGTAAACACTCCTCCATTAAACAGATACTTAGTAATTGTCTGAAGTATTTTGGGGTGTGGTGAGAAGAGTTCCCACAACTTATATTATTGGGGGAGATAACAGCATGAAAACAGAAGGATAAATTGCAGTGCTTTATTGGCTGAATGTCAAATGTGTGGTAAAGATGATGGGTGCTAAAGGATCTTGGAAAAAATACTTTTCAGAAAAGATGTTGAAAATAACACTTGACTTGTCTTTAAAGATAGGAAGTTAGAAGAATAGTCGGTGTGCTCTGTGTCTGACAAAGGCGCAAAGTGTTTTATGGTAAAAATAATGGACTACTTTGGTTGAATGTAAGTTTTTCTATGGGGGTGTGTATAATGGGATTTTAAGGCCAAAAGTATGGATTAAAGCCAGTGGTACTGTGCATTTTGAGTATCCTGTAAAGGTATTAAGACTATTTAAAAGATACTAGGGAAATCACAGAGTTTTTAGAGACAGGAGAGGGAGAATAGAATGCTTTAATGGATTAATCTTAGTGAGAAGGAAAGGTTTTATGAAAGAGGAGAGAGTTGAGGCTATAAAGTATAGTAATGGAAATCAGAGTTGTGCAGTGAGAATGGAAGCAAAGGGAGAGTTAATAGGCATAATACCTTTTATTTGTGTTAAGACTTTGCAAGTTCCCATATATTTTCTCACTTTATTCTGACATCTATGAAAGTAAGACAAGGAATATGTCATTTATGCCCAAAGTCATACTGGTAATAGTTGGTGGACCAAGGACTTGGTAGTTGATAGCTCTGTAATAGGCAAATGTCAGCCTGTTTTTAGATGAGAAATTATTTTATATAGTATGTGCTGGTTATTGGAGAAATGTGATCATTTTGTAACATTCTCTGCTTTTAAGAATCTAAAGACAAAGTGATATGAATCTTAGCCATTGAAATTCTCCAGTAGCATCAGCATAATTGAAAGATGTTAGAATTACAAAATTAAATGCTTCTGATAACCTTTAGAATTGACCCTTGAAGAAGAAAATTCAAACTGCTTCCTCAAAATGCAATTTTATGGAAACAAACTTTTTTTCCCCCCAAAACTAAACTTGAGATTTGACATGAGGGCATTGCAAAGACTAAAGAGGGAATGGAAACATGCAGAAAATGTACAAATAATGATATTTGGAAAATGAAGCAGGACTTGTAATGCTTGTGTAAAATTATCTGTGGGTAACTTTATAAAATGGAACAGTTTCATTCATGTTTTTCTACTGCCTCCATCCCTAGAAATGGTGCTGAAAAACAAAGTTTAAAAGCGAAAATAGAAGGCCCAATGTATCAGTAAGAATGGGATAGCTTATACTGTAGTAACAACATTAAAATCTCAGGGGTGGCATAACGCAAGGAATACATGCTTTCGTACAAAATTTCATGTAGTCCAGGTAGTGAGTTATGTTAAATATAAGTAAAATAAGAGCTTTCTTTATTGCAAGTAAGATTAACAGCAACCAAGTAAGGGATACTTCTCAGTAAGCTCTTTTTGAAGCCTGTAGTTTTCATCAACCACATGTCTCTTGCAGCAGTTACAGCAGGGTTTTCAGTTCTTTTTTAGATAATGGGACTCTTCAGTATCCTTGATAAGAAACGAGATTTCCAGGGCACCTAGTTGGCTCAGTCGGTTAAGTGGCTGACTCTTGGTTTTGGCTCAGGTCATGATCTCGGGGTCCTGAGATTGAGCTGCATTTTGGGCTCCCTGCTCAGCGGGGAGTTGGCTTGAGATTCTCTCCTCTCCGTCTGCTCGTCCCCCGATTCGTGTGCTTGCACCCACTCTCTCTCTCTGTCTCTGAAATAAATAAATCTAAAAAAAAGAAGAAGAAACCAGATTCCCCAGGCACTCTCTATTGAGCTATGTTTTAGTAAGATTGGTGGCAATACTGTGGCATATCCTCCTCATACCCTGCCTCTCCATTGTTTTATTCTTTTCTGTTTGCCATTTATTCATTTGTTAAATATTTACCAAGGTTCTTTCTATGTGTTAGGACTTTTATAGATGCTAGGGACACAATGGTGGATAAAACAAGTAAGTTCCCTTCTCTTTATGAGTTTATTTTCTAATGGTGGGGAGAAGACAAAAATGAAAAAATGAATGAATAAGATGATAATTTTGATAGTCATGAGTGCTTTGAAAGCAAAAAAAGTGATTTGTGGGAGGTGGAAAATGGCATTTAATACTTTACTTTGGGTGTTCTAGATTTTGAGTGTCTGTACTTTGCAAGTAGATACATTATGGATTTATTATTTTATCCTGTTATTATTATTTTTTTTGCTCAGGAATTGCCCATCCATTTCATAAAGGGAAAGTCAGAGAAGGAAATCACCTAAATTGTTAATTTAGTCAACAAATGGGGTTTTTTTCCTGGTGACTATACTATACCAGCTACTGTTAAATCAAACAATAATAAAATAGGTAAATAAGTTAAAACTGTTCTAATTTCTCTTTTAAAAAAGCTAGCAGTTAATTTTTTTTTTAAAGATTTTATTTATTTGAGAGAGTGAGAGCACTAGAGAGAGAGCAAGCAGTAGCGTGGGGCAGAGGGAGAAGGAGAAGCAGGCCCCCAACTGAGCAGAGAGCCTGACATAGGGCTTGATCCCAGGACTCTGGGATCATGACCTGGGCCGAAGGCAGACACTTAACTGACTGAGCCACCCAGGCGCCCCAAAGCTAGTTGTTTTTAAGGAAGGACAGAAATAAAGAAGAAAGTAATTAAAATGAGAAAATATGGGACAAGCAGTTAGTTTGATTAGCCTATTTCTCTAAACCAAATCTATAGTCTTCATGGTGGTTGTGGTGGAACAGATCAAGTGTGTTTAAAAGTGGACCAACTGTGTGTGAGAGGCTAGACAATAAAAAAGCTTTTAGTGTGTTCGGATTTGTGTAAGAACTAGCTCCTTAGGGTAAAACTAATTTTGATAGGTCTTCTATCATCCTGACTAGAGCTATGTCAAGAAGATAGCATGACATTAGGAAAGGAACATGGCCTTTGGAGTCAGGATGTATTTAGAAAAGTGATCTGGTAGAAATTAATTTTTTTTGTTAAGTTCTTTGGAATGGAAAAGGTAGTTCTAAGAAGATAAAGGGGCTCCACTAAAATGCCTTTGGAAAGTTAGTTACTGAGAAAGGAGAGAAAGCCGACATTTGTCAGGACATGTTATTTAAAGCTGAGGATTTGTGTTCATGTCCTGGTAGAAGTATTGGCAGTAATTTTTTAAAAATCATAACATTGGTTGAGGACCTTGGATCTACATTTAAATTGTATCTTACTAAAGAGAAAAGCTGTGATGAAAAAAAAAAATGAGTTACCTCCAAGTCTACTTCCCCACTCTGTCTCTGTGGACACTTGTAGAGGGAAGAGCTGCTTGTTACTGCTGAGTGGTGTAGGATTGCGGCTCACTAGTCCTTGAATCCCCCTTGATGAAAGGGCAGGTATGCCTCCTTAGTGCTGTCTTGTGGCCTCCACTGACAGAGAGGAGAAGGGGGCTCATTCCCACCCGGTGGGTATGAGAGTCTTGGCTCTCCACTTGGCCTTGTCTGACACCACGCTGGCTGGAAAAATGGGGTAGTGGTGGTGAGTGGGTGGTCTGGTTACAGCCTGGTGAGGGTGGAAGTCTAGGCTCCCTGCCAGTTTGATTTCTTTTTCTCTGTACTATTTGACTACAGTGGATTGGTTTCCATCTTGCTAGGTTACCCTTTTCTTGGTCCTTCTGCTGGAGAGAGCAGACTTTTCTTGGAGCTTTTTTCCTCTCCTCTCATGGGCAGTAACAGTTGCTGGTTTCTCCAGTACTCAGTCTAGAATGTATGAGGCAAAAAGAAAACTTTGTCAGCTCACTAACCAGGTTCTGAGGAACCTGGGCTCTCTTGGCTGATCTGTCTGCTTTTCTCCACTTTCAGAATATTTTTATCTGTTAATTTTTAATATGTATTGTCTAGAGTTTTTAACTGTACTTAAGTGGGAGGACTAAGGAAACAGTTGATCTATTCCATCTAGATGGTGATGCATTTTTTTAAAGTTTTTATTTTAATTCCAGTTAATTAACATACAGTGTTACACAGTTTCAGGTATACAATACAGTGATACAACAGTTCCATACATCACCCTGTGCTCATCACTGGACAAGTCCACTTCTTAATCTCTCTCGCCTGTTTCACCCATCTCCCCAAACCTTCTCCCCTCTCGTAACCATCAGATAGATGGTTACACATTTTAATAGAGATTGAAGTGCATATCCTTAATGGTCTAAAAACTCACTACATAGAAAGAACTTCTCCTTTTAGAAATGGTGTAGTAATAGCTAGTTTCTCTTAAGCAGAGAAATATGAGTGAAATAAGATATTAAAAGAAATTAATAAATACTTTTATTGGTTGTACTTAAAGAGTATTTGCAGGACAGTGTGGATAAGGGATGTTATTTGTGAGCTTTGATATAGCTTTCTTGTGAGCTTTATACTGATGGTATTATAGGTTATTACATGATGTTATTATGATTTTTTTACTTTAAAAAATAAGTGGATATATTCATTGATGTCTCAGATGTTGGTAAATGTATTGCTTTTTCCCATCGTTTTAAATTTAAAATGAAATTTTGTTTCCTTTTAAAGAGTCCTCAGAGCTTGATATAATTTTTGATATAATAAGGAACAAGGAAACAAAAGTTTTAACATTTAAGTATTTTTGGGAGCTGGCAAGTGAATAAAAGTCATTTGGATATTTCTTTCTTTATTTTATTTTACTTTATTTTTTTTTTAAGATTTTATTTTTTATTTGCGAGAGAGAGAATGAGAGACAGAGAGCATGAGAGGGAGGAGGGTCAGAGGGAGAAGCAGACTACCTGCTGAGCAGGGAGCCCGATGTGGGACTCGATCCCGGGACTCCAGGATCATGACCTGAGCCAAAGGCAGTCGCTTAACCAGCTGAGCCACCCAGGCGCCCTTCTTTCTTTATTTTGACATAAATTTCTAGCAATATTTTTCTCATTTAGAAAGAGATTTAAATCAAATCACTGCATCTTTTTTTTTAAGATTTTTTTTTTTTTTACTTTATTAATTGACAGAGAGAGCAAGCAGCAGCAGAGGGAGAAGCAGATTGCCTGCTGAGCAGGGAGCCCCATGCTGGATTTGATTCCAGGCCCCTGGGACCATGACCTGAGCCGAAGGCAGACACTTAACTGACTGAGCCACCCAGGCGCCCCTCATTGAGTCTTTTTTTTTTTTTTTTAATTGGGGAGTTTGACAACTTATCTTGCATTTTATGTCTGTATTCCATGGGTTAAATGGTTAAGCAGACATTAAGTCTTTAAGTGTGTTTAAAAAGTTTTAAAAAGTTACTTTTAAAGAGAAATGGCAATATGGGGATAAGATAATGATCTGATGTATGTGGCTAGTTTGGAAGCATCTTCGTGATTTCTTGTTTTTTTAATATCACATTTTTCTAGAAGAATGCAGATTTTGTGTTGTTTTTTTTTTAAGATTTTATTTATTTGTCAGATATAGAGAGCGCGTGAGCCAAGCTGGGGGGGTGGCAGGTAGAGGGAGAAGCAGGCTCCTTGCTCAGCAGGGAGCCTGATGTGGGGCTTGATTCCGGGACCCTGAGATCATGACCTGAGCCAAAGGCAGACGCTCAACAATTGAGCCACCCAGGCACCCAAGAATTTTTTTTAATGAAGGAAATGTCAACATGATTTTATGTTACCTTGATATTTTTGAATCCCTTATTTTATGAAACCTGTTCTTTTAGATAAACCTCAGTGATGTTTTTAAGTTTTAGGAGATGTATTGGTGACCTTAATAGAATAGTTCAGGAAGCTGGCTTTATATCAGGAGAAAATTTTGTGTTTGATTTACTTTCATTATTTGAAACACATTAGATGAGAAAACAACTGTAGATATCAGAATACTAAATGGAAGACAACTTACTGGGAATTACAATAAAAACAGTAGATAAAACGTCGAAGTTATACTTATGATACATTGTAGTACATATTTTGTTATATACTGTAAAACAGTAAGTATACACACCGATTAAGAGCAATTTGTTCTGTGACTTGGGATATTTTTGATAATATTCTGAATCCTGTGTAGGCTGTGTTCACTGTATTAACGAAATAGTTCAGTACAGGTAATGCTAGAAAAGATGTGTAAGGATTTAGATGTAGTAATGTGTGTTCATACAACTAAGATCTTTCTCTAAATGCCCTGGAAGAATTTGACTTGTAGCACTGTTGTTTGTGAGCACATCAAATTTTTTATTTAAAAAAAAAATCACTGAAATAATACATGTTGAAACAAAATTCAAGGAATATAGAAGTGGCTATTGTGAAAATTACATTTCTTTCCTTATAACCCTCCTCCAACCTCCTTCCACATTTAGGAATGTGGTAGATACAGACTGTTATCTATAGAAAAATTTTTTAACTGAATTATTTGTATCCCCTTCCCCCTTTATATCCTATATTTAAACCATAAATTTAAATTTAAGACATTATTATATAAATCATGTTAATGTTTACCTTGGACTTACCTGGAAAGTTAAATTCTGATTTTTCCCCTGAAGGAGTTAATACATTTTGTTTCTGCTAAGGTATTTCAAATTGTAGAAATAATTGAAGCTTGGAAAGTTTGAGTGCCAGAACCTGGGCTTCTGGGATATCTCCTGATCTTGCTTTTTGGATCAGCATTCATTGCCTGCTTGATAATGTCATCTGTGGCCTCAAGGAGTCTAGCAGCTTTGGGAGAAGGATCTCCATGTGGGTCTAATGTCTTTTGAGTCATAGGTATATTAGCCCTCATTACCTGCCGTTCTTACCCTAAAATCCCTTCATCCTAGAACTGCAAGCACAAATAACATTTTTAAATCCATATAACTAGTATGAGAAATGTGACCATTATAAATTACTGGGGTGTTTTCAGTGTAGTATGTCTGAGTTCTTTATTTAGTGTCTTTCCCACTCTACTTCTCTTGGCTCTCATTAACATTCTTGTGATGGAAAAAGAGAAAGGAGTAGGATTCCATTGACAATGAATGTACATAACTTTTTCTCTCTCTTTTCCTACTTTTGTCTTTTCCAGTGGGGGAGGGGCAGCTGCAATAGGAAGGCCCTTTGTCCAAGTTGGAGAGGCAGCAGTTGTGTGGAGAATAGCATATTTGCGGGAAAGAATAAATTTAGAAACTTTCAAAATAGTCCTGTTATATCTGTTGTTTTCCTTCATGATTTTGATATGTTGGCACTCAGGAGGTGTATACTTATTTCATATTAAGGAGATTTTCTCCTGTTGGTCCTTTCACTTTGGACTTAAAGGTTCTTTGCTACTATCTGATTTAATTTAGACATAAAAATGAAAATCTAATGACTTGAGGTACATGATTCCTTATATACTATTACTTACATTCTAAAAAAACAAAATAAAAACTTTAGGAATAGGGTAAACCATTTTTGTTAGGTTGCAAACCTCGTTTTCAAACATGGGTCTAATGGATGTAGCCAAAGCTAAAACAGTGGACATATTAAATAAACATTCAGTTCTGCTTAGATTCATACATCTTTAGTAATATCACTTTTCCATATCTTCTGATTTATGTTTTGTAAAGTTGGAGGTACTAGTTTTAATAACACTTTTGGAAATCCTTAATGTTATATTAAAAACATTAAGTGTATTCCTTAAATTTTAATTAGCATAAGAACTGTGACTCAGTTTAGGATGACCTCTTTCACTTGAGAAACAAAAAAAAGACTCTTTCCCTTTAATCTGGTTTTTATTATTCTTTGTGATGTTTATTTAATTCTGTGATATAGAAATTAATTGCTTTCTTTTTTCAGATTATGATCATGCATTGGCTATGATTAGATAACCAAATTATTATGAAGATATATTAAAACAAGAAGTGGTTTGTGAATTTTATTGATCATCTTTTAAGTTGTTTTTGGTTAGTGCAGAGTTAAGTATCTTTGATTATCTTAATAGATGAAGAATAACTGTATCCTTTCCAAACTTTTTAGCTCCCTCTCATTTGCTTGTATTTCTTGCCTCCCTCTAAATTGCCTCTTCTTACTCCATATCTATGGAACAAATTAGTGTAATTGCATTCTTATTTCTATGAAGATTATCCACATTGTCTTTTTCTTGGCCAATTTTGCATTGATACTACCTATTTTGTAGGATGTTTTTCTCATTTGTAGGGTGAAATTCAAAGTTTTTCTGAGTTTGTCAATACGTGATACTCCCCAAGTGAGGATTCTTTTTTACTGGATTTCCTGGAGTCATTTTTCAAAGTTAGGAAAGGAAGTGAAGTTGGTAGAAAATAGATACTACTATGTTAGTAGTTTATTTACTGGCTGGTTAGGTAAAAGGAAGTAAAGGGCAGAAGAAGGAAGAAACACTGGACACCTTAGTAACACTTCATAGGAGTCAGTGAGATTTGCTGTTGAAGATGATAGCCAAAGAGTAATTTGGAGGCACTGTGTGTCCAGGAATTAGGGAAAATTAGGTTGGTGAGTGAGTGTGTGTGTGTATCTGGTGGTTGTGGATTGTAGCAGGAAGAGGTTCCAGAGGAAGAGGAGGTGGAGCTCAAAGCAAATTTATCTGTAGTTTTACGTAGAGCTTTGAGGTCACTTGATATTTGTGATTAAACATCTTAGTTGGCACTATGTATTGGGGAGGTTGTAAACCTGAGTCTTCTTTATTCAGTGTAGTCTATATACTTCTAATTCACATTCCGCCTTTCCTTTTATGTTTTATGCCCTCAGAAGATTTATTATATCTAATATTCTTAGATGTGATTATGTCTCTGATAATATTGAAGGTCCTTAAAATGTTTCTAGGTCTTGAGCAATATCTTGTAAGTTTTTTTTTTTTTTAGAAACAAGAAACGTGTCAATATATTTATACATGTGGTAAGTTTTTATTAAAAGATAACACAAATATCCAAAGTTATATAGCCAGTGAACAGGATTGAATCAGGATTTATAACCAGGTCATCTGTCTCCTGAACCTGTACTCTTAATCACATTTCGTCAAACTGGAGTTACTTTCCTAGAGGAACAAAACTTGAATGGCAAGCCAAGTTCTTGGTCCCTGTATTAGAAAACAATAGCCCTCAGAGATACGACTTTTAGTTTTTTAAAATGTGGGCAGCTCATGAGACAGTAAGAAGAATTCAAAATGAATACTTTTTAGCAAGTTGAAGTTGTAAGTACCGTTCTTTACAAAAATTTTATGCTTTTATTAGTTTGAAGTATACTTAGTGCAGTCTGAAAACTTAAGGTTTTCAGGTGTTGATATCCCATGTGTTAATAGCAAATTGGAGTATTTTTCCTTAAGTGAATTACCAATAAAAATGAAGCAGCCCATTTTGTGAAATACTTTGTATTTTCCACGATTTATACTTTAATAACTTCTCACAATTCTTGACCAGTGTAATAGTTTTCCCAAAATGAAAAACTTTTTTTCTCACTGTTAAGATAATATGCATTGTTAAAAACAAAACAAACATGAAACAATTCTGAACAGTATAAAGAAGTGAAAATTGTCTGAAATCCTAGAGAGTAACAACTTGGTTAACCTTGTGGTAGATGTAAACACCTAGAGATAACAAATTCTTTGTTAACTTTGTATGTGAAAAGTATCTTCTGGTTAGTGATTTGCTTTTCTGATGTCTACTTTTAATAAACAAATTTTTAAGTTTTATTATCAAATGTGTGAGGTATAGGAATACAGTTTTCTCCCAACCCCCTAAATATGGAATATTAGTTTATGAGCCATCATGTGTTTTTCTTTGCTTTTTATCTGTTATAAGTCAAGCTTTTCTGTTCATGGACTATTTTGTTTCATTTATCAGTATGTCTTTTTATGCTAGTACCACACTGTCTAAATTATAGTATCATATAGTTTTTCTTTATATCTTATTAAAAAGAAAAGCCTCCTCACTTTGTTTTCCCTGAAGTATTCTGGCTGTTCTTTGTGTTTTTTTCTATACAAATTTAAAACCAGTTTATTGCTCTCCCAAATCTTTGGTACAGTTATTGGGATTGCATTGCATCATTGCATCAATTTTAGGGAGAATTGATATCCTTATAATAATTGAGCTTTTAATCACTGAACATGGAATGACTTTCCATTTGTCTTTTTTTAATTGCATACTTCTTTTCATGAGGGTTTTTTTTTTAAGATTTATTTATTTAGAGAGAGAAAGAGTGTGAGAGAGCAGGGGGAGGGGCAGAGCGAGAGGGAGAGAGAATCTCAAGCAGATTACCTGCTGAACAGGGAGCCCAACTTGGGGCTTGACCCCATGACCATGAGATCACGACCTGAGATGAAATCAAGAATTGGATGATCAACCCACTGAGCCACCCAGGCGCCCCTTCTTTTCATGAAGGTTTGCATATCTTCTGTTAGAACTATGACTTAGAACAGGTTTCATCAAACTACAGCCCACAGGTCAAATCTGAACATCTCCTGTTTTTATAACACCCATGAGCTGAGAATGCTAGTTAAGAATTTTTAAATAGTTGGAAGAAATCAAAAGAATGACATTTAATGTCATGTAAAAATTACATGAAATTGAAATTTTAGTGTCCATAAATAAAATTTTTTGGAGTATAGCTGTGTTCATTCATTTAAGTATATAACTGCTTTTGCACTACAAATGGTAGGGTTCATTTTTCCAGTAGAGATTATATGGCCCACAAATTCTAAAATATTTTACTATTTGGCCCTTTATAGAAAAAGTTTGCCCACCCTGATCTAGAATTATTGTTTGTTTCATTGTTTATGTATCTCGGAGTTTCTTTGTATCTTGGGGTGGAGGTGGTGTTTCAGCCTGTCTTTCTTTACGTCTGTCTCCCATTTTGGTAAGACTTAAACTCATGAGTCACTGTTACCAAAGTGTGCTGCATTCTTTAGATATGTGTGGGCAGAGAAAAATTTGATGTCATGTTTTATATAATAATCACTGTACCGGTGTTTTGGTATTTTACATTTGAGGATTTAATTTAATAAACTACAACTTAATTTGCCTATTTACTGATTTCCTCTTTTATAGGAAATTAAGAGAGAGACAGAATCCAAGGATGACAATTTGCCCATTAAACGGGAAAGACATGGGAATGTAGCAAGTCTTGTACAACGAATAAGCACCTATGGACTTCCAGCTGGAGGAATTCAACCACATCCACAAACCAAAAACATTAAGAAGAGTATGTAAATAATTTCTTTCCTGTTTAAACCAAAATAAAGGATGTTTTATAACCGTTCATAAGTTATGTTAAGAAAAATTAGCTTAACCTTTTGCAGTGGACTGCAGAAACTTCATATTCTCATGTTACTAGTTATTGGCCCTTGTAGTCATTCTTCATACAATAATTGAGCATGACCTGCTGACAATTGTTTATAGGAATTAGAAATGAAAGTATGGGGCTTTGTTTTCTTATTAGCCTTACAGGTTCTGTTGAATAGTTGATGCTTTGCCTTAAATTTATTTTAATACAATTTATATATTTATACCATAAATAAAATTTATTTTATGCTAAGATGTCTGCTCATCTTTAAGCAGTATAGATGCATGCATTTTGGCAGTATGTTTTTCTTCATTGGTTAGACATCTGAATATAGACATTCAGCTTCACAAGGTGATTGGCCCAGCAGTCCTTTTAGGTAGTTAGTACTCTATAAATATGTTAGAACATTTTAGCATAGAGGGAGAGCACCACATTTGAAATCAGACATGAGTTTGAGTCCATCTTATGACCTTAGATCATTTAATCTCTTGAGTTTTATTTTGCTGCTGGTGAGAAAGTGGTAAAAAAGACAGCTAATATTGCTGTTTTCAAAAAGCTTACGGTATTGGGAAAGACAGTTACTAAAGTATTAAACATTAAACATGTACAAAATACAGCATTTATGGGAGCAGATGGTATTTTAACATAGTAAGACCTGAAGCCCCTTGAGAGATTGAACACTGAATTACATGATTAATTTGAGTTAATAAGTGGTAAATGAGTATTTAACCATATTTATCTTAGATCAATGTCTTTGATATTGTGGTCTGTAAATCCCTTGTGGTACCAAGTAGTCTACAGTAAAGAAATTTTGTTTATATACATTTTACAAATATAAGACTATTTATGATTTTTATGGAGTCTCCTTATTATCTTGCTACTTCTGTGCTACTATCTGTGAAGTTTGGGGGAAACCTTTACTTTCTCGGTTCTGTCATCCTTTGATTATTTTCATAAGATGAAAGCAGATTTTCATAAAAATTAAAAAGATTTCATGACAATAAGACCAATTAAAGGATTCTGTGTTGTTTCCCAGTAAATGCATTGTACAAACAATATTTAGATATTACGCATACTGCTTTCAGACTACTGCCTGAAGGTGAACAGTTTGAATAGTTTTAATTGTCCTGGATGCTCAGACTCTGTTTTAGAGACTGGGGGACAGATTACCGAGAGTATTTCATATCCTACAGGTGTACCTCTATATGGAATTTTTGTGCACAGGAGAATTTTTAGGCCCACTGGAGAGTTAATTTATGACATCTGTCTATTATAAAATCCATTTACCACTTTTAGTTTTACTGAGCTATAAAAGGACAGTTTTCTTAAGTAGAGACTAGACAAAGGACTTCAAGGTTATGATTATTTTATTCATTTTTGTCTCCTAATAAGAGAAGACATACTAAATTTTACCTTCCTCAAGAACACAAAAAAACCATTATGTAGTTGGTGCCAGGAGGTTTATTAGACTTTTTCCTGAGGATCCTCCATAACTTGTTTTTAAGTGCATGTTCTTGCAAGGACTAAATTGGTAATTTGGTGCTAGCTAACATGTAAAACAGGATGCAGGTTGTTTTTGCTTTCAGATTGATTTTCCAGGAAAAGCAAGCTAATGTTTTTTTTTTTTAATCTGATTTTTTTTTGTTATTGTTTGTATCATATCCTTAATTCACAAAATAGACCAGTAATTCAAAAGGTGGTTTATTTTAATATTAAATAGTAGTGGATACTACTATCCAGTATTATTAATAATTAAAAAAACCATTGTAAAAGTTGATAAAATAATCTGCAATGTGAATGTTCAATTTTAATCTCTGTATGCCAAGACAAGTGAATCTGCATGTGTATTGAATTTTGTTTAAGCAACTTAAAAAGAGAGTTTCAGGTACATACTGTGGTGGTAAGTAGCTGGAAACTGGGCTTGTTAGCTATTCTTCTTTAGTCTCCCAAGCCAAAAAACTGTTGGCTATTTCATGAAGTCTAGTCACAAAGCCGCACTTTTGCTTATGTGTGTAAGCTAACCATAATAACTGGTAAAACAAACAGGTGTTTTTTAGGGTGAGCACAGAATAATGTTTTTCAGAACAATTACTATAAGTTGCTAAAGTTATAGAAGAGAAAAATTTGCACATCTCATAGCAAAAACTGGTACAGGTCACATTGCTGCTGAGACCCTTATAAAATCAGGCACAGAGATAATGTTGTAGAGAATTTTGTTTAAGCAACTTAAAAAAGTAAAGTTACTTTCTATTTTTCCTAAAATAGGAAATAAAACAGAAAATCCTAAGTTTAAATAAATGGCTCATATTTTGTAGTAATAATAGGGGCCGTTCAGATATTTTTTATCCAATGTGGCTCTTTCCTTTGGGGGAAAAATTATTTGCAAATAATTTTGCAAACTACTTTGGAAAACACTCTGGTGAATTATGCTTAGTGTGTGAACAGGGAAAAAAGCACAAACTCAAAAGTTTTTGGTTATAATATAACTAGGCTCCTCAAAGTTACTGATATGCTTGGGTGCGGGGGAGCTAATTAATACTCTTTATCTACTTTAAGTTATTTAAAAGATACTCATACTCATTAAGAAGAAGCAAGCTACATTTTTTTTAAAGGCCTAAAATTATCAAATGATAGGATTTTCTGTGAAGTGCACCCTGAGCAGAATAGAATTTTTCAGTAATGTAGATCATTTTTCCTTCACCTATGAAGTGCTAACTACAATGGACACATTTTCTCAAGCTCACTTCAACTTCCAAAAGTATTTAGGGACTGTATTTATCTATAGTGTAAGAAATGAGAAGTTTTCCTGCAGTATGCATAAAAGCCACTATTAAATTACTACTTAAAAATTTACTCTGAGATGTAATGAAAGGTGACATTTGAAAAATTATACTGTAAACTCTAGGTTAGTTATAAAAGTATGGTCAGCGTTGGGGTGCCTGGATGGCTCAGCTGGTTGAGCGTCTGCCTTGGGCTCGGGTCATAATTTCTGGGTCCTGGGATCGAGTCCCACATCAGGCTCCCTGCCAGCGGGGAGCCTGCTTCTCACTCTCCCTCAGCCCTTCCCCCTGCTTGTGCTCACTTGCTTGTGCTCTCTCTCTCTCTGTCAAATAAATAAATAAAATCTTAAAAAAAAAAAAAAAGTATGGTCAGTGTTTACTTTCTTTGGTTTCTTCTATTGTAAAACATTTTTAAAATCAGATATTCCATTATGAAATGGAGGAAACAATTACTGAGGTGTAACTGTTTCTTATTTGGAGACTAGATTTTTCTATTTGATTGTCATCTATTTTGTACCTCTTTCATGTGTTGATTGCTTCTTTTATTGTTTTGGAGGTTCAGTTGGATTTATTTTTTGTTTTGGTAAACAGTTTTCATAGATCCATATAATATCAGAACTGAAGTAACGGTCATGGTTGTCTAGTCCAACTCTTTTATTTTGTAGTTCAGGACATTGATTCCCAGAGAACTTAGGTCAAATAATGAGGAAATGACAGCTGTACTAGAACTCAAGTCTTCTGACTTCCAAGCTAGTGTTATTTCTTCTGTACCATGGCATCTTTTTTTTACTATATACAGAAGTTTATTTGGAGAGGTTATGACTTGATGTAGTGAAGTTGTATCTATCTAGACTGCTTTTAAGCATTCTCTTTTGTTGTCAGCAACAACAATTTCTTTAGAATCCTTGTATTATCAACTCCTATTTCTTTGGGAAAACTTAAAAAAAATTTTTTTTTTTTTAAGATTTTATTTATTTGACAGAGAGAGAGACACAGAGAGAACACAAGCAGGGGGAGCAGCAGAGGGAGAGGGAGAAGCAGACTCCCTGCTAAGCAGGGAGCCCGACGCGGGGCTCAGTCCCAGGACTCTGGGATCATGACCTGAGCCGAAGGCAGATGCTTAACAACTGAGCTACCCAGGCGCCCCTGGGAAAACTTTTTTATCTAGAATATCTGCCACGTCTTTTCCACCTTCTTGTATTGTGTTCATCTTTAATTGTGTAACTCTGATCATTTTTCTTTGAATTCTTCCATGTCTGTTCCAGTTCAAACCTGTCCTTTCTATTAATTTTTGGGATATTTGTAGTTTGCTCTAAATATTTACTGTCTCATTATGTATTTGTATTTTATTACTAATTGTTGCCTGTTTCCTAAATTCTTTTAGTTGCTTAAGTGTGTATTTAACTTATTAAGAAAAGTCACAAGATTGTTGGTGTTTGTAAAGGAATGTAGATACTCTTGCCATGATATTTCTTGGCATTAATGCCATATAGTTAGGCCTAGATAATTGTTAATTCATTCAAAAATATGTAATGGGCCTGACAATAGGCCAGGCACTATGTTAGATACTAGGGAGAAAGCAGTTAAACTCAGTGCCCATTTATCTTTAGCCTACAGAGGATGGGGTGTACACACATGAAAAAATCATTATGATAGAATAAAAAGGAAGAAGTGAGTTGTCAGTAACAGGTAGGTTACAGAATTAAATAGTGTAAGTATAGGGTGCTATAGAAACACAAAGGAAGAGTGCCTAATTCAGAAAGCTATTTGGGAAGAGGTTTCTTCTTAGTTGAGACCTGAAGATGAGTTGAAGCCCGAGAAAGGTGGACTCTGTGGATGAAAGTAAAGCGTCCTTGGCCAAATAAACAGTATATATATATTTTAAAGATTTTATTTATTTATTTGAGGGAGAGAGAGCATGAGAGAGCACGAGCGGGGATGGGGCAGAGGGAAAGGGAAAAGCAGACTCTCCTGCTGAGCAGGGAGCCTGACATGGGGATCTATCCCAGGACCCTGGGATCATGAGCTGAAGGCAGATGCTTAACTGCCTGAGCCACCCAGGTACCTCAAAAAACCATATATTTAAGTCTTAGAAGGAATAGGATTTGTCATTTTCAAGCAATTAGAAATCAGTATCATTAGATCACTGAGTACAAGATTAAGAATCATCTAGGGGATCTTAAACTGCAGATTCTGATTCAGCCTGCAAGGGCTGCTATAACAAAATATCCCAGACTAGGTGGCTTAAACAACAGAAGCTTATTTTCTCATAGTTCTGGAGGTTAGAATTCTAAAATCAAGGTGTTGTCAGAGTTGGATTTTGGTGAGGCCTCTTTTCCAGAATTGCAAGTACCTGCCTTTCCCCTGTATCCTCACATGGCCTTTTGTGTATGTATGCCCACATGCACATGTGCACAATTAAGTGTGTGTGGGGATTAGGGCTCCCTTTTATGATGTTATTTAACCGTAATTACCTTCCCAAAAAGACCCTACCTCCCAATATAGTCAAGGACACAGTTCAGTCCATAATGGGTAGGTCCAAGGTGGAGCCTGAGATACTGCATTTCTTGCTGCTGGTCTGAGGAACATACTTTGAATAGCAAGAAGTTACCCTTGAATCAGTTATACCTGATCTACCCATAGGTGCTTTAATGAGTCAGTTTTAAAGATGAGGGTGAATCTGAGTTCTCAACTCTTAGAGTTTGAAAGAAGTTGAGAACTACAAGCCTGGATGGTTATAAATGATCGTCACTTATTTGAATAAATGAAACTTGTTTGAAAACTTTAAGTAAAATTTTTATCTGTACCTAGGTGAGTTTGATTTTTATATGTCAGAAAATAGAACTCTTAATATACATTTTGGACTTTTTCATTTTGTGACTTTTTAACACAGACACTCTTAAATTAGTGCATTTTTAGTATTTCCAGACTTTAATCAGGAAGTAGTCTGAAAATTACTGGCTTGGAAGACAGCTTGTCTGTGAAAAAATTTGTTGTGCCAACAGTGTCTTTTATTGTTTATATTTTAAGTTTCAAAATTGGCATTGGATATTTTACTTTGGTGTAATTGGTGGGATTAGATGTATAAATAGATTTCATGGCTGGGAACCATGTACCTTAGTTGTATTTGGTTTGAATTTATTTTGGCATGCATAATGTGGGGGCAAGGTGAAAAGCCAGCCAGAACTGATTGTGGTTAGCTGCTTTGAATGCTTACATGTTCTGTTTTATTCATACATATGAATTCTATGGCAATAAATATGGTGTGTAAATAAAGGTGCTATTATTTGTTTTAATGATCTTTCTTAACTTCATTTTTTACTATGTCACTTCTTTTAGAGACCAAGAAGCGTCAGTGTAAAGTTCTCTTTGAGTATATTCCACAAAATGAGGATGAACTGGAGCTGAAAGTGGGAGATATTATTGATATTAGTGAAGAGGTAAGGAAAACGTGCTAGAGATAAAGCAGCAATTGGAATTGATGCTCTGGGTATTAGAAAACTGCTTTGTAAGAGTATTAATTTTTCATTAGAATTTTTTGCCAGTTTCATTGTATTTTATAAAAATTTTAAGATACAGGTTTAGATTAATGTAATCTAAGTAGCTAAGAATAAAAATAAACATTTCCTTCGATTCTGAATTCCTTTTAGGCCCAAAGAAATAAAATAGAAGCAGTTTTACCTTCTGCATAGCAGAGGGATACAAAAAACAGAATCTTTTTAAAAGCTTTGCCTTGTTTGAATTGTCACATTCAAATGTGAACCAAAAACACTTTTCCCACATTTTAATATATTACAGTGAGATTTAAAAAGATGGTAGACATAACTTTTCATATCTCTTCTTTTACCATTAAAAGAATATTAAAGATTTCATTTGGCAGCTGAAGATCCCATTTTCAAAGTATATGTTTTGATATCAGATATAGTCATGGGGATTGATTTTATGTCATAACATCATGTAATATAATTTATCACTTAATGTTTATATTAAATTCCAATATATATGAGACAGTTCTGTTTTATTTCTACCAGGTGGCAATAATAATAGTTAATGTTTATTGAGGCTATGTGTCTAAAGCATTATGCTAAGTGTTTCACATTTATTTTCTTTAAATTTCTAAACAACCTAAGCAGACAGGAATTTTTATATCCATTTTATATATGAAGAGATGGAGTCATGGAAGATAAGTGATGGGCTATTCTAGTTACTGTTGCTGCATAACGTGCTGGCCCAAACTTTGTAGCCAAGAATAGCTATCTTATTAGGTTCATGGGTTGTGTGACTCAAGATTTCAGATAGGGCATGGTTGGGATGGCTTGTGCCTCTGTTCCAAGATGTCTGGAGAGCTCAACTGGAAAGACTCAAAGTTCGGGTGCTGGTGGAATCATGGGAAGGCGCCTTAACTGACGTGATTGGTACCTAAAAGGCTCGAAGACTGCCTCTGGAGACCTATTAGGTAGCTTCTCCATTTGACTTGGCTTTCTCATTGTGTGAGGCCCCAAGATAGTTGGACTTATTGCATGCCATTTCAGGGCTCTTAGTATAAACATTTCAGCAAACATGGTGATAGCCTTTTATAATCTGACCTTGGAAGTGATAGTGTCACTTTCACCATATTCTATTGGCTACAAGCATGTCAAAAGCCAGCAAGATTGAAGGCAATGGAACAAAGACCATCTGTTGGTGGAATGTCAAGGTTACCTTGTAGATGATCATGTGGGATAGGAGATCTTGTTTCAGCCATTTTTGCCCAAGTCCATATGCATGGGATGCAGAGGAGCCAGAATCCGAATCTACAATTTGAGTCATTATTCTTTACTGCTATACTATCCTGCCTCTTAGGAATTCCTTAATTTATGGGAATTACAAGGTTATTTTTACCCTAACTACTCAGTTGCTGCCCATTTGGGATTGCAGGTGTAGATAATTAAGTTTCCTGATGTTTTTCTCAGTTGTATCTGTTACAGTTTGGTCTGTATATCCCCATCACCTTGGTTTGAAGAACTCTCAATCCTTTGGTGTCTCCTTAAGTCTGCTAAAAAATTCTGAACTCTTCAGTCTTAAGAGCTTTCCATTTCTCCCTCCAACAGTTTGTATTCTAGCCATCTTGTATTTCAGCTGTATATATTCCAGGAATAAATCCTTTATTTTTATGTCACCGTATTTTTAACTTGGTTTGTACCTAGAAAACTCTTATTCAGTCTTTAATATCCAGCTTTTTTGGTCATTTCTTTTTAGGGAAGCCTTTTTGAATCTTTTAAGCCCTTTTGTGCTCTTACAGCAATTTGTTCATACTTTTGTTGTAGTACCTCTTACATTACATTGTAATATCTACTTAGTATTTGTTTTCTTCTTTAGATTGTTTCACTCAAGGGCAGAGATTTCTCATATGCAAATTTCAGCCTTTCACTAGCAGTTAACACCATGGCTCATACGTAGTGAATGCCTGTTGGACGAATACCTTATTAAAGTTTGCTTTGTAATTCTGAAGTGAAAAACATTTAAAACATATTTTAAATAAAGAGCCTTTTCTAGTAGTGATATTTCATGTTCTGCTGTTAACAGTGAATAGTTTACTCTTAAAATTTTTCTTTTACCTATTAAGACCTTTTAGCATCCTTAGTAAAAATTATACATTTTAAAAATTATTAAATAGTATTAAATAACCATGAAAATTAGTAACCTCGTTACTAGTGAACGTAAGTATTTTTCTAAAGAGTTTGGTTCCCGAGGATATTTCTGGTTGACGTTTGGGGAGTGTTCTTTTTCTTACTTGGGTTAAGATTCACTGTTTAAGTAAAAAGGCTTAGTAATTTTATGTGGCATTTGGGAAGTTATATTCATATAGTCATCAAACTTTTTCTAAATCTGAATTTTCATATACTTAAATAATATATGAAACATATTACAAATATTGAAATAATTACAAATTGAGGCTCAGTGGTGTTTAAAAGAGTGATGTTCCAGAAGAGAGCTATCTACTTCCTGCTATTAATACCTTATTCTTGGTTATCTGATATTTTTATAAAAATTACTTACACCGTGGATTGCAGTTGATTACAAATTCTCATTGTAAATGCTACTGATATGACTAATCCCATATATGATAAGTCTAATCAATTTAGATTTAATCTACTTAAAATATATTTTTCACCATTATTTTCTTACAGATTTAGAGGGATTATTTTGCATCACTAACTTTGTGCTCATTCACTTAATGTAGTTTAATTTTCCCATAGTGGGAAGATTTTACTTAAGAGAACTTTTTATTATTTTTGAGTTGTGAACTCTTTCAGGTAGAAGAAGGCTGGTGGAGTGGAACGCTGAACAACAAGTTGGGACTGTTTCCCTCAAATTTTGTGAAAGAATTAGAGGTAACAGATGATGGTGAAACTCATGAAACCCAGGAGGATTCAGGTAGATTATTTTAAAAATTTGAATAGATTTAAATAAAATTATATATGATCTGATGTTTATTTGGTATTTTTTGAAACTCTGTTCTTGTTGAACTATGAGCTTCAGTTTTTCTACTTTTAAAAAGCAGCTATGACAGGGACTTAAAATGAACTACATATCTAGGCAAATAATTTAATATTTTTCCTTCTCTGATGTCTGTTTCAACCCAAAGTAAAAGTTTAGTACCCTGATTATGAGTTAATACTACTTATGTTATCTGATTTCTTTCCACTTAAGATGTACTAATGTTTTGATTTGAGTTTGCAAATGTCATAACTACTTCAGAGATTTTAGAATTTTTTAATTAAAAAATCTTGCTTTTGTTTTTGTTCATATTCAGATAATAAATTAGTTTTTTGTGTAGCCAGAATATCATTTAATATTTTGTGATTGCCCTCATTTATAGGCTTACCCACAAATTCATCTTAAATTTGCTCACCATTTAAAAGTATGATTGAGAACATTTATCCCAGGGGCGCCTGGGTAGCTCAGTCATTAAGCATCTGCCTTCGGCTTAGGTCATGATCCCAGGATCCTGGGATCGAGTCCCACATCGGGCTCCTTGCTCGGCAGGAAGCCTGCTTCTCCCTCTCCCACTCCCCCTGCTTGCGTTCCCTCTCTGGCTGTGTCTCTCTTTGTCAAATAAATAAAATCTTAAAAAAAAAAAAAAAAAGAGAACATTTTATCCCAAAGCTGAATTTAAATTATTTTTATTTTTAAGAATTGCTGTGGAGTTTAGTTTTTTTTTTTTTTTTTAAGGTCTATTTATTTATTTTAGAAAGAAAGAGAGACAGAGCATGTGTGAGTGAGCAGGGGGAAGGTCAGAGGGAGAGGGAGAGAGAATTTCAAGCAGTCTCTGCCCTGAGCGCAGAGCCTAATGTGGGGCTTGATCTTGTCACAACCCTGAGATGGTGACCTAAGCTGAAACCAGGAGTCTTGACACTGAACTGACTGAGCCACCAGGCACCCTTGTTTTTTGTTTTGTTTTGTTTTTTGTTTTTTGTAAGAGAAATTAAATTCAAAAGTGGTAATGCAGGGATCTAAAGTAGATCTTTTTCTGTATGGAAAAATGTATGTAGTGAGGTTCAGTATATTTTCAAAATTGACATTAAATATTGACAATATTTAATATTGACTATTATTTCATAGTTCACATACAGATTTAATTGTTTTAGTATATGCTTTGTATAGTTGTTTTTTTCTCCCGATTCTGGACAAGACTATGCAGGGAATTTATTTCTCAAGTTTCTTTAGAATAGTTTCCCAGTATTTCATTGTGTTTCTTGACAATTTTGAAGGATTTATGCTGATATTTTATATAATGGATCCCAGTTTGGGCTTTCCTTCAGATTCTTCATGATTAGTTTCAGGTTGTCTTTTATTAACAGGATTACAAAATGTTATCTCATTGCATTGTATCAGGAGGCACATGATGTCTGTGCTTTCTTTTTGGTGATGTTCAATTTAATTACTTGGTTAAAGCTGTGCTGCCAGTGTAAGGGTACTGTTGTTTTCTTTATAATTGGTAAGTGTCTTGTGGGGAAATACTTTGAGACTATAAAATTGACATTTTTCTCTAAAGAACTTTCTTTCTGCTCAGTTTGTTTATTTATCGGTGTGGACTCACCAGTGTTCTATTTTATTTACTAGGTATTAATCTGTTACTGTTATTTATTTTGATACCACCAGATTTGGCCCATGAAAGCTCCTTCAAATTAGTTTCTGTGATTTTATTTTAAATCAACTTTATTGGAAATATAATTTATATATAATCTGCCTATTTAAAATATACAGTGTAAGTTTGACAGATGTACAGTATACATCCATGAAAACCACTGCCACAATAAATGTACAAAACATTTGCATCATCCCCAGAATATTCCTCATTCCCTGATACAGTCCATCTCTGTTTCTGTCTCTGGTTCCAGGTGATCATAGGTCTGCTTTTTTCTCATTATGGATCAGTTTGCATTGCTGTGTCCTCTGAACAGGTCTTCATCATTGTTTGAGCACTTCGTTATTTTGTTGTACAAGATGTTCCAGGCTCATGTTGAACTTTACCTATTTCATCCTTAATCAGCTACTTATTCAGGCAAAGTTGGTTACTTTTAGAGAGGTATAGTAGTTAATCACTGAGATCTGAGTACAAGTGTGCTCATTGATCTGGGGTGCTATTGCTTTTAGGCACTCTTAGTAGATAAAACGGGGGAATGCTTTCACATGTACACACATGCCCACATACACACTCCTGTATCTCTTTACCTATCATGCATCTCTCTACCTACCTACCTACCTGCCTGCCTACCTATTTCTACTGGTACCTCTAATTCTATTTTAATACACAGGGTGCATTCTAGTCTGCAATGATTTCATCCTTAAGCCCGTTAGCTGTAGAGATGAATGAAATAAATAATTGAGTTTACTTTACTTTTATTTATTTATTTATTTATTTTTTATTTTTTATTTTTTATTTTTTATTTTTTTAAAGATTTAATTATTTATTTGAGAGAGAGAGAATGAGAGAGAGAGCACATGAGAGGGGGGAGGGTCAGAGGGAGAAGCAGATTCCCCGCCGAGCAGGGAGCCCGATGCGGGACTCGATCCCGGGACTCCAGGATCATGACCTGAGCCGAAGGCAGTTGCTTAACCAACTGAGCCACCCAGGCGCCCGAATTTACTTTACTTTTAAAGGGAATTTTCAGGAAAGGGTTTTAAGAATCAATTTTAGTAATAATAGGTAATAGAGTGATGGTATAAATCAGTCTGGTGAATAGTTTTAACTCTAATCTTATTTTTAGAATAAAATAAATGACCTTAGGAAGCAGTAGAGGACAGTTTAATCAGTGAAATTTCTTAAGGCTTCTATGTGCTAAGTGCTAGGTTGGTTTTGTGAGGGCACAGAATCCCCTCTGCAGTCCAGAAGCTTAAGGTCCAGGCCTCTGAGGGATAAGACAAATATGAACTCAAATTAGTACATTTCAGTCTGGATTAAAATGGTCTGAGTGTAAGAGGTGCTGGTGGAAAACAGTTCTAAACAGAATACATTGTCACTTAAAAAAATTACTTTGTACATTTTCATATTTTCAGAAATAATCTAGGAAACATTAAAAATATCTGCAGCTCTGACTACAACTATTTTAGAAGATGTTATTTTCTAAACTTCTTTTCCTTCTAATTGTTCTTCCCCTTTTTTCCACTATACAGGCATTTTTTTAAAAAAAATTGTTAATTGTTATAGAAAACACATTATATACAATTTATCATCTTGACCATTTTCTTAGTATAATTCAGTAGTTTTATGTATATTCACATTGCCATGCAGTAGATCTCCAGAACTTTTTCATTTCACAAATCAAAATTCCATACCTATTAAATAACTCCTCATTCCTTGCCCCTTGAACCACCATTCCACTTTGTTTCTGTGAATTTGACCACTTTAGATACCTCATATAAATGAAATCATACAATATTTTCTTTTTGAGACTGGCTTATTTCACTTAGCATAACGTTTTCAAAGTTTGTCCATGTTACAGCATGTGACAGAATTCTCTCAGATTGAATAATATTCTACTCTGTGTATGTATTGCATTTTGTGTATCCATTCATCCATTCATGGATGTTTGAGTTGTTTCCCCCTCTTGGCAGTTGTGAGTAAAACATGGGCTGTTAAAACATGGGCATACAGATACTTGAGACCTTGTTTTCCATTTGGATATATACCCAGAAGTGGGATTGCTGGATTATATGCTAGTTCTATTTTTAATTTCTTGAGGATATGCCATATCATTTTCCATAGTGTTTGCACTATTTTACACTTCCACCAACGGTGTAAAGGGTTCTAATTTCTCCACATCCTCAGCAAACACACTTGTTTTCTGGGTTGTTTTTTATTTTATTTTATTTTTTATTAGCTGTCCTGATGGGTATGAGATCATATCTCATTGTGATTTTGATTTGCATTTCTCTAATGATTAGTGATCTTGAGCATCTTTTCATATGCTTATTGGCCATTTGTGTATCATCTTGGGAGGAGTATCTGTTCAAGTCCTTTTCTGTTTTTCAAACAGGTTATTTGGTTTTTTTCCTTTTGTAGATGAGTTGTAGTAATTCTTTATATATTATGGATATTAATCCCTTATCAGATATATGATGTGCAGGTATTTTCTCCCATTTTGTTAATTGTTTCCTTTGATGTAGAGAAGTTTTTCATATAGGTAGTCTCATTTGTCTGTTTTTTCTTTTGTTGCTTGTGCTTTTAGTATCATATTTAAGAAATCATTGCCAAATCCAGTGCAAATGAAACTCTCTCCCTGTATTTTCTTCTAGGAATTGTATAATTTTTGGTTTTATGTTTAGATCATTAATTCATTTTGAGTAAATTTTTGTGTATGGTTTAAGACAAGGGTTCAACTTCATTGTTTTGCATGTGGATATACAATTTTGCTAGCAGCATTTGTTAAGGATGTCACTGGACAGAGAACTGGTTCCAAGCTCAGGTTTGGTTGCTCACTGCTAGAAAAATCAATACTCGAAGGACAAGTGATGGTGGGAAAGGAAAGGTTGCTTTATTCAGGAAGCTGGTAACCTGGGAAGATGGTGGAATAATGTCTCAAAGCCATCTTCACTGTCCAGGTGAAGCTGGAGAGTTTTAAATGGGAAGGCATGGGAAAAAAGGAGGAGGGTAACCTGCAGGAGAAGCCGGTGCCCAGGCGGTGTAGCCGTATGTTGACATGACCCGGAATGGACTTGCTGGCATCATTGGCAGCTGTTTTCAATGTAGTCAGGCCTTATCTTCTGAGAAAGTCTGGTCCTTTAGTCCTCAAGGTCAGTGATCTGCAAATCTCAAAGAAAGTTCTGCTGCAAAATCAAGGGATTTAAAGCAAGCAAGGAGTGCGTAAACTTGAAGCAAGGTTAATAATTACCCTTGAGACCTGTGGTGAAGCTGTTACAGAGAGAGTCCTTTCCCCTTCTGAGTCGCCATAACACCCTTGTTGAAGTTCATTTGACCAGTCTATGCAGACTTTTATCATGGCACGTATGGCTATTCACATGTTTATGTTTTTCCTCTCCAATAGACTGTCAGCTGTTTATAGACAGAGACTGTTCTTTTTCTTTGTTTGCTTACTGCTTACTGTAGGGATCCAAAAAATGAATAGCTTATGGTCTGTTTAATTTTTATTCCGGTGTATTATATTTTCTCTCATGTCATTGCCTTTTTATAGGGCCAACACTTTGGGGGGGATAGTGTAAAAAAAACTTAGTAATTTATATATGGAACAGGTAGCCCTCATACCAGTTGATTATGTCATCTGTTTTCTGGAGCGCAAGGACATGGTACGGGTTATTCCTAGGGAGAGTAGATGAATCAGTCTCTGCTATGGTTGGTTAACCTACTTGCATGGAGCACTGTGCTTTTAAAATTAGGGGCTTGATCATTTAGCATTTGTGGGTACTATTGTATTCCTAATACTGGGAGTTATAGTGGGGTGGGGTTGGGACATTGAAATCATTCTTTCAATGCAGATGCTGATTACATTGAAATATAGAAAATCATTTAGATAGGAAGATATATGAGTCATAAAAACATATACTATTTTATGTTCTACTTATTTGAGAATACTTGGTATTCTAAAGTCAGAACTCATGTCTTGAAGATGTGTAAAAACATTGAGAACAAACAAGTACAGAAAACATAGTGGTATAGTTATTACTTAGCAGACTGTCCCCTGAATTACTTCTGATGCATATTTTTGTTCATGTGTTTCATAGGTATTGGATCTTCTAATATTTATTTTTAACATTTGGGGTGCCTGGTTGACTTCGTTAAGCGTCCGACTTGATTTCGGCTCAGGTCATGATCTCAGGGTTGTGAGATTGAGCCCTGTGTAGGGCTCTGTGCTGGGCATGAAGTCTGCTTGATTCCCTCTCTCTGTGCCCCTCCCCCCTCAAAAAATTATTATGAATTAAAGCTTATGGTGAAATGATGTTTATGATGCCATGTAAACTCAGCTCTTAAAATATGTACAAAAATTTTTTTTAAAGATTTTATTTATTTGACAGAGAGGAGAGCGCAAGCAGGGGGAGTGGCAGGCAGAGGGAGAAGAAGGCTCCCTGCTGAGCAGGGAGCACTATGAGGTCGGGACTCTGTCCCAGGACCCTGGGATTATGACCTAAGCCAAAGGCAGACGCTTAACCAACTGAGCCATCCAGGCGCCCCAGAATTTTAAGGCTATATGGGACCACTAGCAAAAGAAATACAATTTAAATTTTATTATATTTTATATTTTTACATTTTATATTATAAATTTTTATTTTAAATTTTTATAATTATAAATACTTTGGGTACTTTCTTGCACTATTCAGCCTTATTTGAATTTTAGTAACTTTGCAGAAGTATGTCTGTTAAAAATGTACTTCCTTGCTTACTTAACCCTTTTAAAATAACACTGCATTCTAAATGTGGAGCTTTGTGATTATGGGGGGGGGAAGTCAGTGGTTGAAGTACACTATAATTCCCTTTTAAAAAAAAAAAAACTCTTTTAAGTTTTAGGCACAAAGTTTTTGCATATTGATTTGAATGCCAGGAAGTGAGTGCTTTATAAGAACTTTAGAACTCTTGTGATAAAAGAATACAGATCTTTAAGCTTTGATTTAAGAGTTCCATCTAATGCATTATTTACAGAATTGATGTCCACTATTCCTATGCCCTAATGAAGTATAACATACTCTGTCTATAATTGGTATTTTTATAATCTTTTTAGTCTATTTTACTTATTTAGATAAATATCTTCTAATATTCAATTTCAGGAAAAGCTTTGCTTCTGTAAAGAAGTGTTATGTTTCCATTTTTATAATGAAATGACTCCTTTTTCATTTTGTCAAATATACGTAACCCTTTTTGTTTAGAGTGTCCTTTATCATCTTTTACATTCCACTTTATTTGCTAAGTAGGACCTGCTTTCAGTTTCCCCCCATATTCTGTAAAGCCAGTGACTACAGCTTCCGGTATTTTCCTGCCTTGTATAAAGTCTTCTCCCCATCTTAAACCTATAAAAATCTCCATTTAGATGTCTATGAGACATCTCAAATTTAAGATAGTCAAAATTGGTCATCTGTCCTTTTCTCTACCTAGATTTGCTCTATACTGTCTTCCTCATCTGAGTTAATGGCAACTCCGTTGTTCTTTTATTTAAACCAAAGAATTGGATTCATCTTTAACTCTCTTTAATCTCACATTCCACACTTGATTCATTAACAGATTTTGTTACCTACTAAATAAATGTATAGAACTATTTTTAGGGCGCCTAGGTGGCTCAGTCGGTTAAGCATCTGCCTTCTGCTCAGGTCATGATCCCAGAGTCCCGGGAATCGAGTCTGCATCAGGGTCCCTGCTCAGCCGGAAGTCTGTCTCTTCCTCTGCCCCTCACCCCACTCGTGCTCTCTCTCTCTCTCTCTCAGACAGATAAAATCTTAAAAATAGAACTCTTTTCTTTTACTGCCTCTACCTGGTGTAAGTTATCTTTTGCTTTACAATTGCAGTGGGTTCTTAATTTGCCATTACCTGCTTCCTGAATGTTAATGTGCTCACACTGTAGTAGGTACATATTTTACTTAGAGTAAAAATCAAAGTCTTTTTAAATTGACTACAGAGCCCTCTGACCTGGCACCCTCAATGTCTTCCCCTACCTCTCTGACTTTGTCTCCTACTTAACTCTCCCTTTTGTTCATGTTGGTCTCCTTATAGTTTTTTAAAGATGTCAGGAACATTCCTGTCTCAGCCTTTGCAGGAGTTAGATGAGATCACCCAGAGAGACGGTCTAGAGTGAAGAAAAGAGCTCCAGACCGAATCCTATATAGCAACATTTATGGTGTGGATTTAGATACAATTACTAAAAAGAAGACCAAGAGGGCATAGAGAGAGAGCCAGGAGAAAACCTATGAGTATGTGGTAGTCAAGGAAAGAGAGTTTTTCAGGGAGGACATAGACAGTAATGTCTGATGCTCCTTGTGAAGTTAAGATAAGTTAGATAAGAGAGAAAATGTAATCCTGGATTTAGGGATGGAGAGATCATTAATGACCTGGATAAGCGCAGTAAAGAAAGGTGATTGGGACAGAAGCTGAGTTGATTGGGGGGGGTGGAGAGCAGTGGAGAAAGGAAGCATAAAGCAGTCCAGCAGTTGAGGACAACATATTCAAGAATGTTTTTGTTCTTAAGAAGGAAAAGTCTTGATCATTTTTAAATGCTAATGGCAAAGAACAAGTACAGAGGAAGAAGTTGAAGATGCATATTTGGAAGGATGGGATTTATCATCAGAACAGGATTTACCCAGAAGGTAGAGGGAATGAGATTCATATTGTAGGTATCATTAATCTCAATTGATTGGCGATACATCAGAGTTAGTGTTGAGAAGCTGAGGGAGAGATGTCTGACTTCTGATTTTTTTCTATAAAAGAGGAGAGATCCTAAGAATGAGAGGTCAGAATTTTGAGGCAATTAAAAGGGTCCCAGTAGTCAAATGTTAGAGCCATGCATCCCTCTGGGCTTCACTGGGCTATTGGAGGGATGCGTGGCATAAAATGGTTAAGAAACCCTGACGGATTGTTCTTCAGAAGTTCTGGTTTCTTGTGGGTAGAAATAGTCATTCTCTTAGGAGAAGTGAACAGTGTTTTAATTTGATTATTCAAGCTCTGAAGAAGAAGACAGTGCTTATTGCTGGTGGGGCACAGGAGCTTGTGTAATGGCGGTGTACGCTGGTCGTGCCAAAGGTGGTGGGTTGAACTTCGGTGGCCTGCAGCCTGGTCTGCGGGATTTAAGGTGGTGTCTGTATTTCCACACTAGCATTCACCTTGAGCAGCCTGAAGTAAATGGCTTTGTAAGGAAAATTATTGGGGGCTTTGATGCTTTTACTGGTAATATTTTATGCGTCTTTATAAATTAGGTTATAGCTAGATGCGGTTTCGAAAGATTCTGTTGAGGAACTAAGGAATACAGATTGTAACTACTTAAAACACATGCAACATTTTCTTAGGAAATGTAGGATTATTTTTAAAATCTTTGAATGATGGTAAAAGATACTCTTTGGAGTAAAAAGGGGAAATTTGTGCCAGCAACTTTAGATTCTAAGTCCTTCTACTTGGTTTACATATTTTACTTTAACATATTCTACATGAGTTCCCATTTAGTTTAATAGTGAACTTGGATTGCTTCCATTAAATGCTTTGTATTTTCATCAAGTTTCTACTTTAGCACTCAGTGTAGTTCACATAAAGATTCTTGGTTTTTTGCTTTTGTTTTGTTTTTTTTCCCCAGTGATTTTACTTTGGGACTCTTGGTTCTTTTGTCATTTTATGCGGAGGTACAAGACATTAAGTGGCTTTTGCTTATAGAGATTCAATGAAAAAGGGAGAAAGAATTTTAGGCCTAATAGGAACACTTGCTTGTTATGTTTTTTGACTGACAGTGGCACACATAAAATGTAGATATAATTTTTCTACAAACTTAGAAATTCAAGGACAATCTGACAGATAAAGTATATAGGCATAAAAATATTAGGAATACCATATAGGTAAGATTTCTGTTTTGTCTGATTATAAAACCTCCTGTTTGGCCGCTTTCCCCATCTACCTCTTTTCCTTTCTCTACTACCCCTTCTTCACCCATTCTTCCTTGTAGTAGTTAAGACATTTTCCCTTTTATTTTTTGGTTCTTCTATGTGATAATGCTCTCTCTTGCTTGAATGGTGCTCAGCAATACATCTTTAAACTCTTCAAAAATCATAGGCACTGAACCAGACCCTGTTAAGCACTTTATAGTAATCTATTTAATCCTCATAGCAATCCTATGAAGAATCCTGTTTTATAGGTGAAGAAACTGGGCACATACAGTGGAGGAGGTGATATGATTTGACTCTAGAGTTCATGTGCTTTATTACTGCACTGTGCTGCCTTCCAGCCATTGATTCAGTAGTCATTACAGGGGCACCTGGATGGCTCAGTCAGTTGAACATCTGCCTTCGGCTCAGGTCATGATCCTGGGGTCCTGGGATGAAGCCCTGTATCAGGCTCTCTGCTCCTCTCACCGTCTCCCTCTCCCTCTGCTGCACCCCCTGCTTGTGCTCTTTCATGTGCTCTCTCTTTCTCTGTGAAATAAATAAAATCTTAAAAAGAATAGTCATTATAGTAGTTTTGACAATTTTCAATGAGCTGAAAGTAATTAGCCTATCCTTCGTGTTTAGATATTTTTAATATCTAGCCATTTATTTTAATGATATGTTTTAATGACTCCAGTAAAGTTTACAGTCACTAAATCTAAAAGAAAATTTTCATTTTATGGCCATAATTCTAAAAACTGAAAATCGTACCTTAGAATAATTTGATGATGTTGCCTTTATTAATGTGCAGCTTATTAATATCATAGATTGTTTCAAAAAAGCCTTTCAGGTACCTCATACTGTTCTGTGTCTGAATATTGTTTTGTCTGATAAGCTGGTTATTGCAGATGTATATTACAATATTTAGAACACAATTCAGCAGTGAGGAGGTAAGACAGTGGAATTATCTTCCTACCGTACAAACTGGGAAATTGAACAAATTATAGAAAACAAATGTTTTCAGACAATAGGAAGCACAAGAATGAGATACTTGAGAAAAGGGGAAACAAGGAAAATCCTATCATTGTCCAGAATTTCTACCAGGAACTAATTTTTGGACTGCAGTGCCAAAAGGGTGAACCTCAGCAGAAGGTTGTCAGTTTTGTTGAGGAGTTAGAGATTTGAGTTCAAGGAATCCAGGGTAGTTAGAATTGCGGAGCTGATTACTTGGGGAAAGAGAGAGGGTGGTTGGGGGGGGGGAGAGAAAGCGCTTCAACAACGTGATTAGGGGGTTTCCTTGAGTGTTTGGCTAATATCAGTCTGTGAATGCATAGAGTGAAACCCCATGAGCTTAGACATGAATAGTTGGTGAAGAAAAATAAATCACTGGGATTAACCTGAATAATTTCCAGTGCTTACACAAGATCAAGAATTGTTTGAATTCTCTCCATCTGGTTTTGAGAGACTTCATTGAATACATGGGCAATTCAGTGGAAGGGTGAAGTGAGGGTAGATTGGTGTTCAAATGGAAGCTATTCTAGTTCTACCCTGAGAAAGCTTCACACTAATATGCAGGTACTTGCCTGTTTGCCAGAAAAAAAATCAGCACTCTTTTTTTTTTTTTTTTAAAGATTTTATTTATTTACTTGAGAGAGAGAAAAGGAGCAGGGGGAGGGGCAGAAGCAGATTTCCCACTGAGCAGGGGGCCTGATGTGGGTCTCAGTCCCGGGACTCCAGGATCCTGACCTGAGCAGATGCTTAACCTACTGAGCCACCCAGGTGCCCCCATAATTAGTACTCTTTAATGCAGGGTTTCTCAACCTTGTCCTTAGTGACATTTGGGCAGGATAACTCTTTACTTTGGGGGGGGGGTTCTATTCAGTGCATATAGAATGTTTATAAATATTTCTGATCTAAACCTACTAGATATCAGTGACACTCTTCAGTTGTAATAACCAAAATTGTCTCCAGAATGTTCCCATGTATCCCTTGGGGGATAAAAGCACCCCAGGTTGAGAATCACTGTTTTTTTATTTTAAAACTTTTTTAAATTTTTAAAATTTTCTTGGGGGGTGGGGGCAAAGGGAGAGGGAAAGGGAGAGAGAGAAAATCTTAAGCAGGCTCCATGGAGCCTGACGCAGGGCTCAGTCCCATGATCCTGAGATCATGACCTGAGCTGAAATCAAGAGTTGGACGCTTAACCTACTGGACCACCCAGGGCCCCAAGAATCACTGGTTTTTAGAGGATTACAACAAGATCTAGCCCTCAACAACATTAAATAAAATGAATTACTAGCTGTATATCAAGAAGTAGCAAAATGTGACCCACAGTTTGGAAGAAAATCTAGTTGATAGAAAGTGAACCAGAAATGATGGAATTAGCAACAAGGATGTTAAAAATAACTATAATAAAAATGCTCAGTATGCTCAAGGATGTAATAGAAAATGTGAATGTAATGAATGAAATAGAAGACATTAAAAAAGAAGCAAATGGAACTAACTCCTAGAGATGAAAAACACAGTATCTGTAATGAATTCCTTCTTGTGGAATTTCAACAGTAGACTAGAGAATGAAGAAAAGATAATTGAAACTTACACACGTAGCAATAGACTCCATTCGAAATGAAGCACTAACAGGATAAAGACTGCAGAAAACTTGGGATAATTTTAAATAGTCTAACATGTATAGCTTGAGTTAGAGAAAAAGAGTAGAGAAAAGGTGGTCAGGAAAAATAATTTGAAGAATGTTAAAATATGCCCAGATTTGATGCAAACTATAAATCCACAAATTCAAAAAGGATAAACACACACACCCACACAGGGCTTGCAATGGCACATTATAATTAAGTGCTGAAAATAAACAGTAAAGTGGAAAATCTTAGGAATTAGAAGAAAAAGGTACTTTAAGTAGAGAAGAATTAAGATAAAAACCACAGATAATCATCAGAAACTAAGTATGGCAGAAGACAATGGAATGATATCTTTGAGGTGCTGAAAGAAGAAAAGTGGTCAACCCAGAATTCTATTTTCGTGAAAATATTATCCAGAATAAAGGTGAGATAAAGTTTTCAGACAAATAATAATAGAGAATTCATTGCTAGCAGACCTGCTATACCCTAAAGAATTAAAGTTCTCTAGGAAAAAAGCAAAATGATACCAGGTGGAAACTTGTATTTATATAAGTGTAATGAAGAGTGACAGAAATATAGGTAAATATGTGGATAAGTATAAAACACTGTTTTACATTTTTAAATTTCTTTAAAAGATAATTGACTTTAAAATAATATATTACGGGAAACATAGTTTATGTAAAAGTAAAACATGACAACAGTAGCTGTAAACACAGAAGAGATGACATGGAAATGTACCTATTATTATAAGGTTATTACACGTGAAGCGGTATAATTTTATTTGAATGGTTTTTGGCCAAGTTAAAGTTGCGTATTATAAGCCTAGAGCAACCCCTAAGAAAATAAAACAATGAAGAATTGCTAATAAGTTAATAATAAAATGAAATGCTAAAAAAATACTTTAAAAAAGAGAGACATCAAACACAAAAATCAACTCAAAATGCATTAAAGTCTCGAACAAATACCTGCAACCATAAAACTCCTAGAAGAAAACCTAGGTGGTAAGCTCCTTGACATCAGTCTTGGAGATGATTTTTTGGACCTGACTCCAGAAACAAAGGCAACAAAAGCAAAAATAAACAAATGGGACTACATCAAACTAAAAAGCTTCTCCGCAGAAAGGAACCCATCAACAGAATGAAAAGGCAGCTTATGGAATGGGAGAAAATATTTGCAAATCATATATCTTATAAGGGGTTAATATCCATAATATATAAAGAACTCATCCAACTCAAAAAACATGATTAAAAGATAGGCAGAGGATCTGAATAGGTATTTTTTCAAAGATGATGTAGAGGTGGCCAATATATACATGAAAAGGTGCTCAACATCACTAATATTCAGAGAAATGCAAACCAAAACCACTTGATGGAATGGCTATTTCAAAAAGACAAGAAGTGTTGGTGAGGATGTGGAGAAAAGGGAACCCTCCTGTACCGTTGGTAGGAATGTAAATTGGTGTAGCCACTAATGAAGAGAGTATGGAGGTTCCTCAAAAAATTAGAACTGTGTGATCCAGAAATTCCACTTTGGGTCATTTACCTAAGGAAGAGAAGTACACTAACTTGAAAAGATACCTGCACCCTTGTGTTCATGGCAGCATTGTTTACTAATGGATAAAAAAATGTGTGTTATATATGCACAATGGAATATTTTTCAGCCATAAAATAGAAGAAAAACCTTGCCATTTGCATCAACATGGATGGACCTTGAGGACATTATTATAAGTGAAATAAGTCAGACAGAGAAAGACAAATACTGTATGATTTCACTTACATGTGGAATCTAAAAACAAACAAAACTGAATTTAGGGATACAGAGAACACATTGATGGTTGCCAGAAGCGGAGGGTATAGGATGGGTGGAATGGATGAAGGTGGTCAGAAGGCACTAACTTCCTAAATAAGTTCTGGGGATGTCATGTACAGCAAAGTAACTATAGTTAATAAAACGGTGTTGTATATTTTAAAGTCATAGGAGAGTAGATCTTAAAAGTTCTCATCATAAAAAAAATTCATTAACTGTGTGATGATAGATGTTAATTAGACTTTTGTGGTAATCATTTCACAATATATATACACATAAGGAATCATTATTTGTACACCTGAAACTAATACAATGTTATATGTCAGTTATATCTCAATAAAAAAAAGAGGAAGAGACAGCAGAGCCCACTGTCTTTATGTCCACATACTGAGGAAAGGCCTTGTGAAGGCACAGTGAGAAGGCAGCCATCTGTAAGCCATGAAGAGAGATCTCACCACAACCCAACATGCTGGCACTCTGATCTTGGGCTTCTAGACTCCAGAACTGAAAAAATAAAGTCTCTTGTTAATGCCAAAGGAAAAAAGAAAAAAGGAACAAAGATTAACTGGGCAAATAGGAAACAAATAGCAAGATCATGGATTTAAACCACATCAGTGATTACATTAAAATTAAATGGTTTAGGGGTACCTGGGTGGCTCAGTCATTAAGTCTGATCTTAGCTCAGATCTTGATCTCAAGGTTGTGAGTTGAAGTCCCACACTGGACTCCACGCTGGGCATGTCGCCTACTTAAAAAAAAAAAAAAAGTCTAAAAACTCTAATTGAAAGGCCAGTTGACTGGATAATATGCTGCCTACCAGAAACTTGCTCAATATATTAAGATACGGGTTAAAAGAAAGAAAAAGGGTATTCTGTGCAGAGCATAAGCAATCTAGAATGCTTACATTAATAATGATATATTAATATACAAAGGAAAAAGGGATAAAAAGAAATATTTCATAATGATGGAGTCAATTCATAAAAATTACGTAACAGTTGTAAATATGTATAACCTAATACCAGAACTACAAAGTACATGAGACAGAAACTGCCAGAACTGAAAGAAACAGGCAAATCTATGCATAGATTTGAACATGCTTCTCTCATTAATTGATAGAACCAGTGGGCAAAAAAATTAGTAAGGATATAGAAGAGTCCAATGTTCAAATAAGTGATCTAGTTGATGTTTTGAAATACTTAACCCAACAACAGTAAAATACACATACTTTTGAAAAGTACATGGAATATTTACCAATAGACCCTTAATGTTTGGGCATCAAACAAGTCTCAGAAATTTAAAAGGTTTGAAGTCCTACACAGTAGGTTTTGTGACCCCAGTGGAAGTATTTCAGGGATAGATACTTGGGAAATTCTCAGTTACTTGGAAATTAAGCAATATTTATAAATAACCTGTGGATCAAAGAAGAAATTGTGAGGGAAATTAAACTGGTTTTTCAAATGAAAAAAAGAAAAAAGGAAACAACAATAAAAATTTGTGGAATGCAGGTAAGACAGCACCTATAGAGAAATTTATTGCTTTCAGTGCTAATACTAGAAAAAACAAAAGTCAATAATCATAAGTTTTTATCTGAAATCAGTAAAAGAAGAGTAAAGTAAACCTGAAATAATTAGAAGTCAGGAAATGAGAGCAAAAAACTATGAAATAAAGAACAAATCAACTTTCAAGAAAATCAATTTCAACAGTTGAGTTTTTCAAAAAGGTATAAAATTGTTAAAGCTCTAATGGTTGCTCAGAGAAGAAAGGAAAAAATATTACTGATAATCAGATATGAAATGTCTGAGTAAAAACCAGTGATACGAGTATCACTGCAGATCAGACATTAAAGGGATAATGAAAAAATATACTCATAAATTTGATAACTTAGATGCACACATTCCTTGAACAATACAGCTTATTAAAATAGAAATAGAACTAATAGTCTGAGTAGCATATGAAGAAATTTGAATTCATTATCAAAAATCTTCACACAAAATACTGCTGAATTCTATTAAGAATTTAACCTTACACAGAGTTTTTCAGATTTCTTAGGTTGGTATTTCTTTGATCTAAAAATCTGATGAAGTCATGAAAAAATGAATTATAAACCATTATCTCATGAGCATAAACACAGAAATCAAAACAAAGCATTAGCACATCAAGCTTAGCAAAATATGTAAAGGTTATACATAATGATTAAAGGGAGTTACCCCATTCATTCAAAAGTAAAATGTAAAGGTTATATATTATAATTAATGATGTTTATCCCATGTATTCAAAAGTTAATATACTATATTAAACAGCTTAAAAGATGGCCATCTCAGTAGATGCAGAAAGAGAATTTTATGTATTCAATACTTAATTTCACTAAAAAAGCTCCATAATAGCAGCAGTAGGGAACTTTATAAATTGAACAAAGCTCATCTATGAAAAACCTGCAGCTAACAATTTTTTTTTTTTTTAAAGATTTTATTTATTTATTTGACAGAGAGATAGAGCAGGAACACAAGCAGGGGGAGTGGGAGAAGGAGAAGCAGGCTTTCCACTGAGCAGGGAGGCCTATGTGGGACTGGATCCCAGGACCCTGAGATCATGACCTGAGCCGAAGGCAGACGCTTAATGACTGAGCCACCCAGGTGCCCCCCTGCAGTTAACATTCTTAATGTTAGGTAAATAGTGATATATCTGTACAATGGAATACCAATCAGCAATAAAAAGAACTGAAGTAGGAATGCATGGAACAGCATGGATATAGTTTATACATTCTGCCTAGCAAAAGAAGCAGACACAAGACGTATGTGCTGTATGATTAAATTTATTTGAAACTCAGATACCTGTAGTGACAATGAAAATCAAGGTTTCTTGAAGCTTGAACTTAGGAAGGATTGATGAGGGTGGTGTATGAATGTCCATTTGGGTGACGGAAGGGTTCTATATCTTGATTGTTGTGGTTCCGTGGTGCCTACATTTGTCAAAAGATATTGGAATGTCCATTTAAAATTGGTTCATTTTATTGTATGTAAACATTCTAATAAACTAATTTAAAATATATTACGAAAAGATATGTGGCTTAGGCTAATATTGAAAGTGGTTAGAATAGATCACTGTACTTGTTAGCATTACATTTAAGTTATTAAAAGTTGTTTGCTTTATCAAATGTTTCAGATATGTGAGTGGAGGCTTTTGTTGTTTGAACCATTATTATTAATGATTATTGTTATTAATCTAATTAAAATGTTTGGTTCTGGGATCATCTAGAATTCAGTTCAAATGTTGGCTTTGTTACTTACTACATATATGGCTTTGGAAAGGTTTTTTTGGGGGGGGGGAGTTCTTAATATCTCTTTACCCAGTTATTTTCAAAATGAGGAATAATAGTTCTTAATGTTAAGCCTATGAATGATTATGTAAATTAGATATAATTCATGTACAGTGCTTAGCAAGTGCCTGCCATAGATTACGCCCTGAATAAATGTAACTACATTTTTATTAATTACCTTGTTGTTATCCTTACTGTTAAACTTTAACAGACTCCTTTAGTTCAATGAACTGATATCATGTGTTTTTCCCTACCCCTCAACCCCATTCTGAAGTGTTTCTGGGATTTTCTTGGATGATACACTCTAGAACTTTTTCTTAGATTATAAGGCCTTTTGAGAATCTGATAAGAGATATGCTTCTTATACCCAGAAAAATAAGCTGAAAAAATACCCATAAAATTTTCCATGGGTTGTTCATAAATTCATTAAAGCCTATAAATAAGATCCTTTGCCTGCTGAGCAAGATTGTCGAAACAACTTTCTTTCTTATATAATGTTAAAATTTCTTAAAAAATTTTTTTATTGTAGTTTAAATTTTTATTGTTTCAAATTTAGACTTCAGTCATCTATGAGTTAAAATGATCTTAAACTTTTAAGAATGAAAATGGACTTTTTAAAATAAAAATTTGCTAATATTACTAGTTGCTGTATTTGGAAACTCCCCTACTTTGATCAGATTGAATCTTATGTATATAACTTTTAGAAAATGATTAATTTTTGTCCAACAAGTTCTTTAACAAAAGCATGTCAAAATTCACAGCTCTGTCATGTTTGGCTAAGAGCTGTGAATTTTGACATGCTTTTGTTAAGGAACTTGTATAATATGACTTCTTGGATTTCTAAATTAGCATTTTACTACCTAAATATTCCTAAAATTGTTATCGTTTAAAACAATATCCAAAATAATCAGTTTAAGTGAATTTTACTTTATTGGATATTTTAGTGGTCTGTCATTTAATTTTTTATTTTTATTTTACCATTTTTAATTAGGAGGTATAGAATGTAAACAGTATGGAAGGGGAAAGTCAAGATCTTTGTGATTCTACATTCTTCAAAAACAAATTATTCTTTCAGAAACTGTTTTGACTGGGACTACCTCACCTTTACCGTCTCCGGGGAATGGGAATGAAATTGCACCTGGATCAGTTACACAGCCAAAGAAAATTCGAGGAATTGGATTTGGAGATATTTTTAAAGAAGGCTCTGTGAAACTTAGGACAAGAACATCTGGTAGTGAAATAGAAGAGAAGAAAACAGAAAAGGTAATAATGTTGAACTTCTAGATTAACTGCACTTATTCTCCCATTAAGTATTTTTTAAAATGTAAAAGTTTGCAACTCTGTTATATTTCCTTTTTTGAGATCACTAATTGGTTATGAATGAGAAGACTGAGAAACTGCAACTTTATAGTGATTACTTTAATGTTTATATTTGGTTCCTTTAAAATGAGAACGTTTACTGGTAAATTTAACACCAACTTTTCTTAGTGGAAACTTTAGAGTTTTTGGTTATCATAGGTAAAAATAGAAAAGGTGATTTTTTTTTTTTTGCTTTGCCTTTTAAAAGCTAAAATTACATATTTTTTCTTTTAATTTGAAATAGGCCTAACATGGGTCATTTTAAAATGGATTCACAATGAGATACTAAGTTAATTAGGCTCTACTTAACTTTCCTCTGGATTGTCTGCTATGGTGAAATCTGCTAATCTCTCTCTAAGTGTATGGAGAACTTTATTTTTCATTAGTATTTCACTGGCATTGTGAAATAAATCAAAATGAATGTACCATAAATTATAACATCTAATAACAGATTTTACTTATTTTACTTTATTTTTTACCACTTGGTGAGATCCTTTTTATTTTTTCTTTCCAAATTAATAACAGATTTTAAAATAAACTCGCAAGTCTTTGTTTTGGGGGGAAATAGCTGCAATTTCTGGAACACTAATTACAAGGCTGTATTGTTTCTGAGGCTCACACCTTAGAAATACAGACTACTTATTTCAGATAGGAGCTTTTTCCATTGACTTTCAGGGTGTTGTTTCGTTTTAGTTCTCAGTTGTATGTCTGTATTTAACTCTTAAGAGTTTTAAGTATTTCAGTATTTGCTTGCCTAGTTCAGCTATATTTCACTTATAAGACTGTTTTGGTTGGTGAGATATATTCTCAAGTTTTCTTCTAAAGTGGTTAGTTTCAATATATTTTTTCTTTCCCAGCTTGCTACATACTTTTTCATGTAATAATGATTTGGATTCAGGAAAGAGAACTTGTACTTTCTACCCTACCCTCTCCTAGCTCTGAGACTGTCTGGCAGTAAGATTATGGAGCCTAATTGATTCTTAGTTTTGAAGGTGAAGATTGGAATTCTTGTGGTTTTGGAATGGTGCAGTATAGCCATGTAAAAGCCAGGAATGTTGGAGAAGCAGTGTTTGCATTATGAGGGACATTAGATAATCTGGGGCTCCTTTCTAACTCTAAAGTTTATGATTTATATCAAGTAACTTTATTTAATTAATGATTACACTAGTACTCTTTCAAGATGCCACTTAAAATGTTCACTACTCAAGAGTTAATTATTAGTGAGAGTTGTCTCAGGGTTACCCTGTATTGATGGCCTTTGAGCCTTGCTTTGATCACTGACCCAGGAATTGATAGAGAGCACATTTGCTATGTTTGTGGGTGACATCAGATTAGAAGAAATGATGGGTAGAATTGGGACAAATTAAAGTGAGTATCTTAAAATACACAGAACACACAGTAATAGGTAGTTGATACATTTAGATTTTTAACTAATGACAGCTAAGGTCAAATGTAATGTTTTTTCTGGGGAGAGAAGTCAAGGAAAACACTAGTATGAAGGATTTACTTCAGTCCTTTACAAGGTAAAATTTTCTCCTAGACTATAGTTACAGAGGTTATAACATTACCTAGGTATTTTTATTCAGATAGCAGCAATGAAGTATAAAGACTTTGTTTTCTTCCCTATGTCATCGTAAGGAAGTTTAGTGCTGTTGTTTAAGAGCCACTTTCTGGAGTCAGACTTTTCTAAAAGATTCAGATCTGGGTTCCACTACTAAATTACTGTGATTGTGGGCAGGTTACTTAACTGCTTCCTAATCTATAAAAGGAGCACATAATAGTGCTTACTTTATGCAGATTGTTTTGAGGATTAAGTTATAATGTATATTAAGCGTTAGCTAAGGGATTGGTATTCAGTACATTTTCAGATGCTATTTTTTTTTTTTTATATTTTATTCATTTATTTGTCAGAGAGAGAGCACAAGCAGGGGGAGCAGCGGAGGGAGAGGGAGAAGCAGGCTCCCCACTGAGCAGGGAGCCCGATGCCCCATGGGGCTCAATCCCAGGCCTCTGGGATCATGACCTGAGCTGAAGGCAGACATTTAACTGACTGAGCCACCCAGGTGTCCCAGATGCTATTGTTTTTATTGATTTTAGAGGTTTAAAATTAAATTACTGTATTATGGGTAGCAGAGAATGTGAATTATCCTTAAGATAGGGAGTTTTAAAAATGTGAAGTTCTGAGCTATCATTTAGGAAAGGCTATGTCATCTTTGTCTTTTCATTACAGAGTTGTCAGTCACATTACTAACCTGGCTGTAGGTATCGTTAGGGAAAGCTGGCTAATGCAAATGGAAATTTTATTTAAGAATATTATCTTAATTCTCACCTAAAATAGTTGATACCATCCTTTTCTATTCCAGCCTTTAGTTATACAGTCAGTAGGATCCAAAGCACAGAGTGTGGACATAACAAAAACAGACACAGAAAGTAAAACTAAAGGTAAGTTTTTGAATAAAATTTGCATATTGGTAATGAAGCATGCCCCAAATACATTATTAGATTTTTTGAAGATGTTTGTTAACACTGTACTGCTTGATCAGACTATTAGATCCTATGAGATGTAAGTACTACAGGCTCAAAGATTTTAGTGTGCTTTGTTCACTCATGTATCCCCCTGTGGTTAGAACTGCGCCTAGAACATAGTAGGCACTTAGTAACTATTTGAGTGCATGGATTAATGAAATTATTACTTAATTCAGTGTATAGTATTGGCCAAAATTATTCATTCATCTTTAATAGCTTCTAGTGTGCATTTTTTTTACACAGAGTAGAGGCTTAATAAGTATTGTTGAAAGAATCAATTTGTTTAAACTACATTATTTACATTCTTTATTTTAGCAAAGGAATATTGTAGAACATTATTTGCCTATGAAGGTACTAATGAAGATGAGCTTTCTTTTAAAGAGGGAGAGATAATCTACTTGATTAGTAAGGTAAGCTGTTTCTCAGTTTTTCAGTGCATTATTTAATTATTCATTCTTACATTCCTCCTACAATGTAAGCTCTAGAGGAGCTGGAACTTTGAGAACCTGGCACATAGTAAGTGCTCAGAAAGGCTTTTTTTTGAGAACATTTTTCTTGTCTATCTAATTGATTTATTGGGGATTATTTTTACCATCATGTGTGTTTTTTCTCTAACCTCAGCTCCTCCAGGTTTCTGTTCCCACTTCCTAGTTTACCTCATTACATTTTCCCCATCTAATGTTTGTTGTTTATAATATAAAAAGAGATCTTCTCCCTCTGCCCCTTCCCCTGCTTGATCTCTCTCTCTCAAAATGAATAAATAAATCTTAAAAAAAAAAAGAAAAAGAGGGGCACCTGGGTGGCTCAGTCATTAAGCATCTCCCTTTGGCCATGGTCATGGTCCCAGGGTCCTGGGATCGAGCCCCACATCACGCTCTCTGCTTGGCGGGAAGCCTGCTTCTCCCTCTGACCCTCCCCCTGCTTGTGTCCCTTTCTTGCTGTATCTCTCTTTGTCACATAAATAAATAAACTCCTAAAAAAAAAAATAATGACATAAAAAGAAAAAGAAGAAAAAGAAGGAAACAATTTAAATTCCATCAATATGGAAATGTTTATAAAACCATACAGTGGAAAGTGATGCAGTTATTTCAAAGAATGAAGTAGTTTTATAACTTGGAATAAATTATGGCAAAAAAATAGAAAACTCAGGAGTATTGGGGTCTGGGCAGAACCCCGTTACTGTTTGTAATAGAAGAAGACTATAAATGTTTTGGTTTTGTTATAACCATATAGAATAATTTCTAAAAAATTTCCCCTTGTTTTAAATTGACTTTGTTATCAGATGGTTTAGTGTATGTGATTTTTAATATCCATAGTTTTGGACTGATAATCACCCAATTTCTCATGGAAGGGGGGGTATTTGGAAAGAATTGTAGAATATCTTGCTAATTTCTAAGGCAAATGAATAATGTGCTTGTTTTTTGGTATATAAAATGTTAAGAATGTTAAGTAAGATACAGTTTAGAAAATCATACTCTCGCTCCACCTCCTCTCCCACTTCCTTTTTCCTTTCTCCTTGTAAACGGAATTTTAAAATTATTTGACTTACTTAAAAAAATGAAACCCAATTTTATAATACTGCTGGAAGTAATATGTGGGTAATATTTGCTTTTAGGAGGACCTTATGATCTGTTTAGCCCTTTTTTTTCCTTGTAAAAATAATGGAATTCAGTACTTTCCCATTTTGTTGTAAACTTTTTTCTTATTTAAAGATAACCCCAGTTATTTTAATTATTCCTCATTTTGCATTATAGGAGACTGGAGAAGCTGGCTGGTGGAAGGGTGAACTTAATGGTAAAGAAGGAGTATTTCCGGATAATTTTGCTATTCAGATAAATGAACTGGATAAAGACTTTCCAGTAAGTTTTTATTTTTCAATGATGATAATAGTTTAATGAACCTTTTGCCAATATTTCTTTAAAAACAGGTTTTTTGCTTTGTTACTGAATAACTTTATGAGGGGGTTTCCAATTTATATATTGAGGTAAAATTGATTTGAACTGTAGTAAAACAAAATAATATTACAGTTCTGTGTTTTATTTCTGGTGTTCTTTCCCCACTGACTATATTGAAAAGTAATGTTAGACTTTGTTACTTTATTATAATTAAATGAAAAAGTCTCTCATAGTAGACAAATTAACACTTCCCTGGAAGAAATTATACTTTAATTTTTTGGAAAATCTTATTTTAAGCTACTCTTGATCTTATAGTACTACTCTGTCAATGCATTTTTGGGAGGGTAAGAAGCAGTCTATGCTTTATTACAGGATTTAAAGTAACGCTGAGTCATTCATTAGTGCTCTTTTGCTTTTCTGCAACTTGATCCCTTTTTTCCCCATAGAACGATGGACCTCATTGAGGATTGATTGATTGATTGACTGAAATATAATTGACATACAGTATCCTATTGTTTTAGGTGTTATAGATCATAGTGATTAGATATTTTTATATATTACTGAATGGGCCCTATAATAAGTCTAGTTATGTCACCAAAGTTATTATAATATTATTGACTATGTTCTCTATGCTGTACATTACAGCCCCATGACTTATTTATTTATTTTATAACTGGAAGTTTGTATCTCTTACTCCCCTTCAACTTATTTCACCTGCTCCCTAGCCCCTTCCCCCTTATGGTAACCAGCAGTCTGTTTCCTATATCTGTGAGTCTGTTTCTGTTTTTTTTTTTTTTTTTTTTTTCATTTGTTTTTTAGATTTCACAATAAGTGAAATCATATGGTATTGTCTTTACCTGTTTGACTTATATCACTTAGCATATTATCCTCTAGGTCCATCTATGGATTTCATTCTTTTTATAGCTAAGTAATAATCCATTGTGTATGTATACATCATGTGTGTGTGTATATATGTATATGTTGTCTTCCAGTAGTGAACAGTTTTACTTCTTCCTTTCCAATTTGGATACTTTTTATTTCTTTTTCTTGCCTAATTGCTGTGGCCAAGACTTCCAGTACTGTGTTGAAGAAAAGTGGTGAGAGTGGGCATCCTTATCTTGTTCCTGATCCTAGAGAAAGAGCTTTTAGCTTTTTACCATTGAGTGTGACGTTAACTTTGGGTTTGTCATGTATGGACTTTATTACATTGATGTACATTCCTTCTATACCCACTTTGTTGAGAGTTTTTATAAATGGATGTTAGATTTTTTTAAATGGTCTTTCTGCATTTGTTGAGATGACCATAGGATTTTTATCCTTCATTTTATTAAAATGGTGTATTTTGTTGATTGGTTTAAAGATGTTGAATCATTCTGATATAAATCCTAAGTGATCATGATGTATGATCCTTTTGATGTATTCAGTTTGCTAATATTTTGTTAAGGATTTTTGCATTTGTGTTCACCAGAGATACTGCCTGTAAATTTTTTTTCTTTTTTTTGGATGTCTGACTGGTTTTGATATCAGGGTAATGCTGGCCTCATAAAATGAGTTTGGAAGCATTCCTTCCTCTTTAGTTTTTTGAAATAATTTGAGAAGGATAGTTACTAACTCCTTTTTAAATGTTTGGTAGAATTAACCTATGAAGCTGTCTGGTCCTGGACTTTTAAATTACTAATTGAATTTTATTACTTGTAATTGGTCTATTGACATTTTCTATTTCTTTGTAATCAAGTCTCAGAACCCAGAGGAAATGGATAAATTATTAGAAAAGTGAAATTTATCCATAAATGGAATTTATCCATTTCTGGGTTTTCCAGTTTGTTGGCATATAATTGTAGTAATTTCTTATGATCCTTTATATTTCTGTCATGTCAGTTGTAATTTTTTCTATTTAATTTCTTGTATATTTATTTGGGTCCTCTCTTTTTGTCTTGATGATTTTTGAGTAGAGGTTTATTGATTTTGCTTATCTTTTCAGTAGTCAGCTTTTAGTTTCATTGATCTTGTCTTTTGTTTTTTAATCTCTATTTTGTTTATTTCTGCTCTGGTCTTTGTTCTTCTACTAACTTTGGGTTTTGTTCTTTTTTTTTTTTTCTAGTTCCTTTAGGTGTAAATTTAGATTGTTTATTTGGGAATTTTCTTATTTCTTGAGGTAGGCTTGCTTGTATTGCTATGAACTTGCCTGTTAGAATTGCTTTTGCTGTGTTCCATAGGTTTGGAAAGTTGTTTCTATTTTCATTTGTCTCAACATATTTTTTGATGTTCTCTTTGATTTCTTTGTTGACCCATTGATTGTTTAGTAGCATTGTTTAGTCTCCCTGTGTTTGTGTTTTTTTCCAGGTATCTTCTTGTTAATTAATTTCTAATTTTATACCATTGGGGTTGGAAAAGATACTTGTTATGATTTCAGTCTTCTGGAATTTTTTGAGATTTGTTTTGTGGCTTCACATCTGGAGACTGTTCCATGTGCACTTGAAGAGAATATGTATTCTGTAGTTTTTTGGATAAAATCGTCTGTATATATCTATTAAGTCCATCTGGTTTAATGTGTTGTTTAAGGCCAGTGTTTCCTTATTAATATTCTCTCTGGATGATCTATCCATTGATGTAAGTGGAGTATTAAAGTCACCCACTATTATTGTGTTACTGTCAATTTTATGTCTGTTAATACTTGCTTTATATATAATTTTGGTGCTTCTGTGTTGGGGGCATAAATATTTATGAATGTTACAACCTCATCTTGGATTGACACCTTTAGTATATGATACCCTTTGTCTTTTCTTACAGTCTTTAAAGTCTCTTTTGTCTGATGAGTATTGCTACATAAGCTTTCTTTTTGTTTCCATTTGCATGAAATATCTTTTTCCATCCCTTTACTTTCAGTCTGTGTCTTTAGATCTGAGGTGAGTCTTTGTAGACAGCATATAGATGGGTCTTGGTTTTCTGTTTATACATTCATCCACTCTGTGTCTTTTGATTGGAACATTCAGTTCATTTATATTTAAAGTAATTATTTGTATGTATGTACTTACTGCCATTTTATTGTTTCCTGTTTGTTTTTGTAGCTTTTCTCTGTTCATTTCTTCTCTTGGTCTCTTCTCTTGTGGTTTGATAGTTTTCTTTAGTGTTATGTTTGGGCTCCTTTTTCTTTATTTTTTGTGTTTATTCTGTAGGCTTTTAGTTTGTGGTTACTACACGGTTTCTGTATTATTGACCTATATATGGCAGTCTATTTTAAGCTAATAGTTACTTAAAGTCAAATGTATTTCTAGCACTAAACTTTTATCCCGCATCTGATCCATGTTTTATGTTCTGATGTTTTACTTTACATCTTTTTATTTTGTATATCCCTTAACTAGTTATTGTAGTTATAGTAAATTTTACTATTTTTGTTTTTTAACTTTTATACTGTTTAAGTGGCTGATTTACTGCCTTTATTATATATTTATTTTTATCAGTGAGATTTTGTTTCTTTCATATATTATTTTATTTGTAGTTACGGTCTTTTTTTCTACTTAAAGAAGACCCTTTAACATTTCTTGTAAGGCCTTTTTAGTGGCGATGAACTTCTTTAGTTTTTGCTTATCTGGGAAATCTCTCCTTCAGTTGTGAATAATTTTGCCTCATGGAGTATTCTTGGTTATGAGTTTTGCCTTTCAGGTTTTTAAATGTATACGGTCACTCCCTTCTTGCCCACAAAAAGTTTCTGCTGCAAAAATCAGCTGATACGGGGTTTCCCTTACATGTGACTGTTTTTCTTTTGTTACCTTTAAGATTTTCTCTTTAACTTTTGCCATTTTAAATATAATATATCTTTGTGTGGCTCTTTTTGGTTTCATCTTGGTTTGGAACTCTCTTTGCTTCCTGGACATGGATGTCTTTCCTTCACTAGGTTAAGAACATTTGTAGCCATTATTTCTTCACAGATTTTCTTACTCTTTTTCCTCCTTCTGAAACCTCTATAATGTGAATGTTAGTATACTTGATGTCATTTCTGAGGTCCCTTAAACTATTCTCATTTTTTTTTAAAGATTTTATTTATTTTTTTGACAGAGACATAGAGAGAGAGGAAACGTAAGCAGGGGAAGTGTGAGAGGGAGAAGCAGAAGCAGGCTTCCCGCTGAGCAGGGAGCCCGATGTGGCGCTCGATCCCAGGACCCTGGGTTCATGACGTGAGCCAAAGGCAGACGCTTAATGACTGAGCCACCCAGGCGCCCCAACTATTCTCATTTTTTAAAAATTCTTTTTTCTTCTGCTATTCTGACTGGGTGATTTCCACTATTCTGCCTTCCAGTGATACATTCATCTTTATCCTCTAATCTCTTGATGCCCTCTGTGTACTTTTAGTTCAGTTACTGAAATTTTCAGCTCTGTGACTTTTTTTTTTTTTTTTTTTTGAGTGAGAGAGCACATGCGAGCAGAGGAGAGAATGAATCTCCAGCAGGTTCCATGCCCAGCACAGAGCATGACACCAGGGCTCGATCTCTTGACCGCGAGATCGTGACCTGAGCCCAACTTGAGTCGGATGCTTAACCGACTGAGGCACCCCTCTTTTTGGTAATCTCTTATATTTCCCACCTCTTTGTTAAGGTTTCTTTCTGTATTCCTTCATTCTTCTCCTAAGTTCAGTGAACATTTTTATGACCATTAGTTTGAACTGTTTATCAAGAAAGCTATTTATCTCTCTTATTCTATATTGTTCTCTTGTTTTGAACATCATCTTTCTCTGGATATTGTTTGTCTTTCTGTGTTTTTGTCTGTAAATTTGGTGGAACAGCTACCTCTTGGTCTTGAAGGAGTGGCCTTGTATAGGAATGTCTCCTTTGTTGACTGTGTGTACCAAGGGGATTTGGCTGGGCAGCTGGAGCTGGAGTAGACATGAACTAGGGGTGCCCTGGGGCTTGCTACACCAGGGCACTTTGGCAGGATGGCTGGGGCTAGAGTTGGTCCAGGCTCCTTGGCAGATGACTTGAGCAGGTGTGGGCATAGGAGGGCTTCCAATGTACTCTGTGCCAGGGCCACACTGGTGGGAGAGCTTGAGCTATTGGCTGCAGGCCTGGCGTATCCTGGAGCTTCTGGGGCCACCTTGTTGTGATGGCTAGAGCTGGGGCTGGCACAGGGCAGTGGATTGCCTTGGTGGGACAGCTGAAACTGTTCTGGGCTTGGGGGCCCAGATTTGCTGGGGCAGTCCTAGCAGGCCAGCTAGAGTACCTGGACTCTTTTCATCAGTACTGTCAAGTATGGGTGTGGGGAACATAAACAGTGGCGCTTGCAGGCGTCTTTGACCCCTGGAAAGAGTTCCAGCAGTTCCTTCATTTGGCAGAGGCTCTAGAGTTAGTAAATGGATTTCCTTCACTTGTAGTCTAGCTGCCCTTTAAATTGCTGTTTTGTTTCTGTGCCTCAGGGCAGGTGAGTCTGCTTGGGACCCTCAGTGATATCCCTCCCTACTGCAGGTTCTTGTATCTGGGGTGTGGTTTGTGTTGTTATCTTGTATGCTACTGTTCTCTGTGTGGTTCCTCTGTTGTTTGTTGTGTAGAAGCTATTCAGTCCACCCTCACTTTTTCAGGAGGAATGGCTCTATATGTAGGTGTAAATTTACTGTGTCCTTGGGAGGAAGTCAGTTCAGAGTCTTCCTGTGCCACCTTCTTGGACTGCCTCCACTTTGCTGCTTCTCTAATTGAGTTAGAGAGCAGACACCCAGAGCAAGACAGTCTACCGTATTTTATTTAAGCCAATGTAGAAATTTCTAACCTTGTAGTCTTTATGTAGTTAAGTAAATTATTAGAGGTTACTCTGTGGGTTAATGCTGTCTGAGGTCCTTCTTTTGCTAGATTTCATTCAGTATTTTTCAGCCTTTCAGGGTGCTTTATTTTAATGCCTAATGAACAAATTATTTTGGGGGGGCTTTATCTGGTGTTTATACAGCCTTGACTCTCAGTTATCTTTTAATTTGGGAAAACCAAATTCACATGCTTAGGAATATTTCACGTTTTTTAAATCACTAAATTAAGTCTTAAAAATAAATGAACACTGGGGTGCCTGGGTGGCTTAGGCAGTTAAGTGTCTGATCTTGATTTTAGCTCAGGTGACGATCTCAGGGTTGTGGGATCCAGCCCCATGTGGGGCTCCACGTTGGGTGTGGAGTCTGCTTAACATTCTCTCTCTCCCTCTTCCCTGCTTCCCCCCCTGCTCTCTCTCTCTCAAAAAAAGAAAGAAATGAATGCTTATAAACCCAAGAGAATTTGAATAAATTGAGGAAAAATAAACCTTTTTTTTAAAGGTTTTATTTATTTGTTTTAGAGAGAAAGAGTGTGTGTGTGCACGCACAAGCAGGGGAGGGAGAGGGATAAACAGAATCCATGCTGAGCATGGAGCCCAATGTGGGGCTCAGTCTCATGACCCTGAGATTGTGACCTGAGCCGAAATCAAGAGTTGGACACTTGACTGACTGAGCCACCCATGTGCCCCACAGACCTTTGCTTTAAATCTTCTCTTTGAGAGTTCTGAAGAATTAAGTGTATAAGCTACTCTTTTTTTTTTTTTTGTAAACCTGTCTCTCTTCCTTTCCTGCCACCTCTCCTTCCCCGTACTACTCAGTTGTTAAAGGGAGGTAAAATTGTGCCTAGGAATCTTAAAGTAGGGGAGGCAGTCATGAATAGTTTTGATTATCATTAAGATATTTTGGCATTTACCAAACTCACTGGTGAGTTTTGACATATTTGAATTTTGATCAAGAAGTCATTTGTTCTTTTTTTTTATTTTAAAGATTTTATTTACTTAATTTGACAGAGACACAGTGAGAGAGGGAACATAAGCAGGAGGAGTGGGAGAGGGAGAAGCAGGCCTCCCTTGGAGCAGGGAGCCGGATGCAGGGCTCCATCCCAGGACTCTGGGATCGGGGACTTGGGCCGAAGGCAGACGCCCAAAGGCTGAGCCACCCAGGCGCCCCAGCATTTGTTCTGATAGATTAAATTTTTTGTCAGTGACCTTTTGGTTGTTAAGATCTTTTTATTTTATAATTTTTGGCAGGGATGGGATGAGGACAGATAGTCCTTCAATTTAGATTATTAATGATCAGAATTTAAGTATAAATATGTAACATGTAAGTGTTCATGTATCTTCACCATTGTTATTTTAATAGAAACCAAAGAAACCACCACCACCTGCTAAAGGTCCAGGTAGGTAAGAAACACATTATTCAGTTTGCTGTTTTTCATATTTTCAAGTTATAAAATGGTGAAATTGGGTTTTAAGTATAAACCACTTATATTAGCAAAAACCATATATGATGTGATATATACAAACTTTAGAAATATATAAAAATTAAATGTTTACATATATTAATATCAGTATTTTTTAAAGTATAAACTTAAAATAGGATCTTAAAAGTAATTTGGATACTTTAGTTATAACTTGTCAAATGTATTTAGATAGAATACTTAATATATTGATCTGGCCAATTAGTAATTTAACCTTTTCACATTAAATCCATTTGTTAGTGTCTCATTTAAATACTAATTTGTATTTCTTCAGACTATGTGGGTTAAGCAAACTAGAACAGCTTATTTTTATTTTTTTTTTAAGCAGTTGAATATATTATGGTATTCTTAGAAGACTTTTCCAGAGTTACAGTTTTATAATCTGGCTCTTAGTCTATTTCTGTAAATTTTAGCCCCTAATTTCTGATGTTTACAAATGAAGTACAATTATTTTTCTTGGAAGATTTGCTTTATTTTAAAATAATACAAGTCCTTCTTCCCTGCTCCCAAGTTTTCAGCTTTGTATTTGCTGACCTAATCCCAGAACAAGTAAAGCATAAGTTAAAAGTAATTTTTATAGAAGTTGGTGTTGGAGGCTTTTTAGTCACTAGTCATATTTGGGCTTTTAAAATTTAACTAAAGTTAAATAAAATAAAAAAATTGAATTCACAGTCACAGTAGTAACATTTCAAGTCTCCACACTCAATATTGGATAGCACAAAAATAGAATATTTCCATCCTCATAGAAATTTCTACTTGAGAGTGGTGTTATAGATGATATGAACTTCATTTGACAAAGAAAGAACTGAGATCACAAAGTAACTACTTAGTCATGTAATAGTGGTAGGTGCAGGATTAAATATTCAGTCTAGTGATTCTTGTACATTGTTCCTCTGTTAAGCCATGTTTCCTCTGATGTTATTTTAAAACTAACCTGTACTGTTTAGTAGTATAATTGTCTTTGTGCTTTTAAACTATTTTTTTTAAGTATTAACTTTGTTTTTTTTTCCCTTAGCTCCAAAGCCTGAGCTAATAGCTACAGAGAAGAAGTATTTTCCTATAAGGCCAGAAGAAAAAGGTGAGACTAATTCTTCCACTTTCAGAAAAGTAATTCTCCCTTTGGTCGTCATTGTAAATAATAATATCTCTCCACACTGAATGATTTACATTGATTTTTAACAGCTATTCAGTATTTAGCAGTGTTTGGAGTTTTCTGGGAGGAAGTAGTTTGTCAAGATGGGTAGGAAGTTAAGATTTCACTCAAACTGATACCAGTTTACATTCATTAAAAAGTTAAACCATTACTTCAGTAAGAATGTAGTGTTTCATTATAGCTCGTTAAATAAGAACACTAAGCATTAAATAGTTATATTTTAATTATTTTTTTAGAGTCCCAATTAAGTTAAAAAAAAATTTCTTAGGTGAGTTCTAACTTTTAAAACATGGACGTGATTTGTTGTGTATTATCTAATTTTCACTGCCTATATTTGTCATACAAACTTGGAAAGTTATTCCAAGGTACACATGTATTTTGTTATAAAAAAAAAAGTCATTTTGTTTTGTTATTATTAATTTGGAGAAAATAATTACTTTTCTTTGTGCAGAAAAATCTGCAATGATTATATCTAGTGTACTAGGTTATATATACAGTTGACCCTTGAGCGGCATGACCCAGTTTGAACCGCAGAGGTCCACTTGCCCATGAATTTTTTTCCCAATAAATATACAACACTGTAAATGTATTTTTTCTTAGGATTTTATTAACCTTTTCTTTAGCTTACTGTATTATAAGAATAGAGTATATAATACACATAACATACAATAAATGTGTTAATTCAATGTTTATGTTATTGGTTAAGGCCTTCTGGCCAACAGTAGACTTTCAGTTAAGTTTTTGGGGAGTCAAAAGGTATACTCAGATTTTCACCTGTGTGGGAGGTTGGTGCCCCTAACTCCCTGTGTTGTTCAGGGGTCAACTGTACAAGCAACAACTTGAACACTGTTTTAGAGTGCTTCTGTTTCTACTGCCAGTATTGTTTCTGCCTATCCTTGTGTGTTGCCTGCAGTGTTCCTTTATTCTCTTAGCTGATTTCTCTCACTTTAGTTCCTTGCCTGGCTTATATTTCGTATTGTTGCCAGATTCATTTATTTTTAATAGACTTTTTTAGAATAGTTTTAGATTGACAACAAAATTGAGCAGAAAGTATAGAGAGTTCCCATATACTCCTTGCCCCTCATATATGTAGCCTCCCTCACTATCAACATCCTGAACCAGAATGGATCTCCACTGACACATTATCACCCAAAGTCCATAGTTTATCTTAGAGTTCTCTCCTGGTGTACATTTTATGAGTTTGGACAAATGTGTAATTTGACAAATGTGTAATGTAATATCTTACAGAATATGTCTTACTGCCCTAAGAATCTTTTGCTCTTTCATTTCATCCTTCCCTTCCCTCAGCTCCTGGCAACCATTGATCTTTTTTATTGTCTCCATAGTTTTGCCTTTTTCAGAATGTTGTGTGGTTGGAATCATAACAGTATATAGCTTTTTCATTTTGTAATATGTATTTAAATTTTCTCCATGTCTTCATGACTTAATAGCTGATTGCTTTTTAGTGCTGATTAATAGTCTATTGACTATCTATAGCACAGTTTATCCAGATTCACCTATTGAAGACATCTTGGTTGTTTCTAAACTTTGTCAGATATGAATAAAGCTACCATAAATAACATCCTTGTCTGGGTATCCTGGGGACATAAGTGTTTAGTTTACCTAGGTAAATAACCAAGGAATGTGATTGCTGAGTCATGTGTTAAGAGCATGTTGTGTAAGAAACTGTCAAATTATCTTCCAAATTGTACCATTTTCCCATCAACAATGAATGAGAACTCCTGTTGCTTCTTATCCTGGCCAGCTTTTGGTGTTGTTGGGAACTGACCCCCAAATTACAATTTTGTATCATCTTTTTCATTCACTAAATACAATAATCACACTCTTGTCCCTGAACATGTCATGTACTTTCATAGCTTTATTTCTTTCTCATCTGTGCTCAGCATGGAAGTTTTTTATATTCTTTTTTTCTTTACATTTGTGAATTTTTTATTTGTTATGCAAAAACAATTTATTCTTTGAAGTATTTCTTAATCTCAGGTGTAATATGGCTATTGTTAGGTCTGAGTCTTGGATCAGTTTATTTTGGTATCTGGTTATAATACCTGTCCTACATGAAAGACTCGTTCTATAAAGATATGTAGAACTACATGTAAGAACTATGTTGTTGGCTTCATTACCAACATTATGATATTCCTTTTATAGTCTCCTCCATCAGGTAGATTGGGATTTTGTTAAATGTAGCAGTGACTTCCCATATTCCCTGAAATCAGTCAGGTGATCTTATAAACAAACTAGAAAGTGATGCATTTTTATATCATTTATGTGGTCAGAATCCTGGCCATGATGAAGTAACAAGGACTGAATTTGCCCTCCTGAGTTAAACAACTAGAAAACTGGACAAAGTACATGAAATAGTGGTTTCAGATATTGGACAACAGCATAGGATTGTTATCACTGAAGGAAGTTATCACTAAAAGTAAGGCAAGCCCTAAAATTACCCTACCTCATTGTCTAGAAGCAGTTTACAGGCAACAGAAAGGAGGAAGTCCCAACAGAGCCCAGTTTTCCTGCAGAATTGCAGAAATAGGAGATAGGAGTTTAGGGAGGCCAAGGCAGCTAGAGTGTGTGGGGCAGAGTTCCAGAATGGAGGAAACTGCACAGACAGCACTCTGAGATCTTTGTAGGGCTTTCCATGAAGCTTTGGCTGAGTACTGTGAATTACACACATAAGAAAGGAAACTTCCATAGCTGGAGAAATAACTGCTGGAAAGCATTTGGTGAAGCAGTTTCTGGAACTCACTAATAGCTCATGTTCCCACAAGGCACAGTGGAAAGACTTCATAAGGAATAGGATAGAGTCTATAAAAGATTGTATCACCTTAGACTAAAGGTTTCTTTGCATGTACCTTGGAAGCAGATGGAACTAATTCCAGAACAGAATTCAATACAGTTTGAAAGAGTGTAACAAAATCTAGCATCCACGAGTGTAAAATACACAATGTCCCTTATCTGATTAAAAAAAATTACCAGGCATGTAGAGAAGCCAGGATAATAGCAACCTGTAACTAGAAGAAGAATTAGTCAACTTAAACAGACCCAGAAATGACAAGAGATGATGGAAATAGCAGTAAGGACATTAAAACAGCTATTACAGTTGTATCCCATGTGTTCAAGAAAGTAGAAGAAAACACAAGCATGATGGTAAGAGAAATGGAAAATATAAAAAGACCCAAATTGAACTTATGCAGATGAATTAATACAGTATCAGAAATGAAAAACGTTGCATGGAATTCAGCTTATTGGACACTACAGAATGAAATATTAGTGAACTGGAAGAAACAGCAATAGAAACTATCTAAAATGTGCTAGAGGGGTGCCTGGCTGGTTCATTCAGTAGAGCACGTAACTCTTGATATCAGCATTGTGAGTTCAAACCCCATGTTGGGTGTGGAGCCTACTTTTTAAAAAAATGTACTAGAAAAAAATGAGTAGAGCATTAGTAACTTGAGTGCAATATCAGATAGTTTTTTTTTTTTTTTTTTAAGTAGGCTCCACACTCAGCATGGAGCCCAGCACAGGGCTTCTTGACCTCATGATCCTGAGATCAAGACCTGAGCTGAGGTCAAGAGTTGGACACTTAATCAACTGAGCCACCCACAGGCCCTGTTAAGTAGTTTTGCATATGTCTAATTGGAGTCCCTGAATCAATGGAGAGAGAATGGGGCAGAAAAAATATTTGAAGAAATAATAGTTGAAAAATCTTCAGACTTATTGAAAACTGTAAGCCCATAGATCTAAGAAGCTCTGTGAACTCAAAGCAGTAGAAACATAAAAGAAACCACATAAGGAACATCATAATCAGTTCAGTGAAAAGCCGTGATAAAAAGAAAAGCATAAAGTCTGAAAGAAAATAATTCTCAACCTTGAATTTTCTACCTAGCAAAATACCTTTCAGGAAGTGCAGGCAAAATAAAAGCTTTCAGACAAAATCTGAGAGAACTTGTTGCCAGCAGACCTGTATGTACTACACAGAAAATGTTAAAGGAAGTACTTTTTGGCAGAAGGAAAATGATGTTATATGGGCATTTGGATAAATAGAAACTAATAATGCCAGAAATGGTAAATATTTAAGTAAATATAAAAGACTTTTTTTTCTTATTTTTTTTTTTTTAAAGATCTTATTTATTTATTTGACAGAGAGCACAAGCAGGCGAAGCAGCAGGGAGAGGGAGAGAGAGAAGCAGCCTCGCTGAGCAGGGAGCCCGACTCGGGGCTCGATCCCAGGACCCTGAGATCGTGACCTGAGCTCAAGGCAGATGCTTAACCGACTGAGCCACTCAGGCGCCCTTTTTTCTTATTTTTAAATAAGAAAATATTTGTCAATATTTGTCAATAACACCAAAATTCTTCATTGGAAAGGTTTTAGAACTTTTTTTTTTAAACTAAGTGTTGGTTTCAGATTTGTGTGCAAATATAAGGATTTTTTAATTAATGAAACAGGACAAATGTAAAATGAGGGAAACAATTCTTAATATTTTCAAAATGTTTTCATTAATCTGACATGCCTAAATCTGGTTCAAGGAATAGAAAAAATGTCAGTGCTTTGCCTAGTAAGCTTTGGAGATGTGCATTGGGAGAGAGAACTAGTATCAGTCTGAGTGTTAAATATTGGTATAGATTAAAGTCTTTCTTTTTAAATAAAATTAAACACAAAGTTCTACCCTTTTTCCACCCTCAACAGAGGGAGCTTGTTCAGACCATGGCCAGGGCCAATTTGAGGAGCGTTAAACCTTCTGAGAGGAAATACAGTATATCCCACCAGCATGTGTGTTCATGACTTTTATCTCTGTTATGATCTTAATTCTACAGAAGATACACTTTGAAAAGCTCTGCTGTGTTGAGCAGAGGGGGAAAAGGAGCTACTAGAAAACATGAACCATGGGACGCCTGGGTGGCTCAGTCGGTTAAGCGTCTGCCTTCAGCTCAGGTCCTGATCCCACTTTGGGCTCCTTGCTCAGCAGGGAGCCTGCTTCTCCCTCTGTCTGCTGCTCCGCCTGCTTGTGCTCTCTCTCTCTCTCCGGCGAATAAATAAAAATAAAAATCTTAAGAAAACGTGAACCTGATTACCCTATTACCTTTGAGTCTTAAATGACTCCCCATTGTCTCATGGGATACTTTTCAAATCTTAAGAATAAATCTTGATTGTTTACTCCCTGCCCCAGGCCACCATGTAGTTTTTATTTTCTCAAATCTGCTTAGTAGTTTCCTGCCCCCTATTTTCTCAGAGGTACCTGAATGCTGGCCATAGTGTGCTTCATTAGAAGAATAACATCAACACTTTGGAGCACAAGTTTTTCTCCTGTTTTTTGGAAAAAGTTTCTTGGACATACCTTTCAGTAGCCCACTTCATTCTCAGTGACTTGTATTCTTGATATGAAATATATATGAGAGGAAGCGAGCAACTGATACTTACTTTGGAGTGACAGAGAGCGAGACATGTATATGTGTAGGAGAGAATGTAAGCAAAGCTCTTAGGCTTATAAAATCATTTAAATGGTTACCTTTATGTACATGTTCTCCCCTGTGGTCCCAGTCATATCCATAGGAAGGGTGTAATGGGCTGCTAAAGCCCAGACTGGTTTAATACTTTTACTAGTAGAGGCAGTGAGTCTGTATTCACTTGCTTGAGGAACATTTTTTTCCAGTATCTGTATCTGCAGGTTTTTAAAGGACAGAATTTGTCTTATTTTTCAGTTGATTCATAAGCAGAACATAACCAGATGGTACACACCTCCAGGCAGGAACTAAACACCAATATGTTAATAATGGCAATATTGTTTCATAATTAGCAGAAAGGGAAGGGAGAGTTGTGCTAGTGGATGTTCTTGAGGTTTTCTTGTCTCTGTATCTGGCATTAAAGGGGGACAAGTTACTATTGCTAGGAAAATGTTTACATGCTAGGAATTCACTGCTAATATAGGAGACTACAGATTTTGAGGGTCTAGTTGGCTGATTTCTGAGACTTCCAACCCCAGTAAATTGAATTGTGAATTTTACCCTATCTCCTTGAAAAAGTTACACTTTATTGACTAAGATTTTGTCTCTTGCAAAAGGTGTGACTGCTGCTGGTTCCCACACAAAGGTCCAATAGCATCATTAATTCATTTGTTCAGTTACTGAACTAAGAATTAATAAGGACTATCAGAGTTGGATCTTTTGTTGTCTTATTCTTGATTGCTTAGACAGTCATATATATAAACGCTCATGGCTTAACCACCATCTGCATGCTGCTGATTCCCTTTCACTGTTTGGGTTTGTTCATATTCATTGCTGCTTTCTTTGTACTTTATTTGCATTTCATACTTTCTGCCATATATATATAAAATTATATAAGCTATATGTATCTATATAAGCTATATATGTAGTATAAAATTATTTATATGTATAGGCTATATATAATTTTTAAAAATAATGTCCTTTAATGGAGGACCTAGTGGTAGGATGTTTTATTTGAAATGTATTTTTTTCTCCTTGTTCTTGAGAGATAATTTTACCTTACATTGAATTCTAAGCTGGCAAAATAGGTTTTAGTACATAATTCAACATATTGCCTGAAATGGAAGTCTTGAGGTGTTGTCTTCTTTACATCTTTGCTTAGGAGTGTTCTCTTCTTCCTTTGAGCCAATAAAAAGAATGCAGAGTAAAAATTTTAATGAAATTGAAATGTAATAAAAAGTTGTAGATTTTCCAATTCATATGCTGGCTATGGATAGTATTGTTCATATTACAGAGAGATTTGGAAATCAGTATTCAAAATATGCTTTTAAATTATTATGTGTTCTGGAATTTTGGTATAGTACAGTTTAGTGTGGAATTAAAATCAAGATCTGTGTGTTTAAGACTCATTTCACGGCAGTTATTATTGGAGGTACTGAACTCAAATGCCTTTTCATCTGTGATACAATCTGTAGCACATGGACTCTTGAGTTGAGAGCTGTGGCAGGACTCTATTGTATTATATATTTAGTATGCGTACCAAAAATGTTCTACAAAGAATCATTCCAGTCTGAACCTAAAAATAATCTTGACCTCTTAAGAAGTAGCAAATAAACGCAAACAATGAATCATGGAACACTAAGTCAAAAACTAATGATGTAATGAATGGTGACTAACTTAACATAATAAAATAAAATTAAAAAAGAAGTAGCGAATATTCTTTATTATACTTAAGCCACACATGAAACAGATTTTTAATCAAATGTTAAACATGCATTAACAGTTTGCAAAATCCGTGTGTATATGTGAGGCAGCTGGCTTCTGCCAGTCACTAGGAAGATTAATTTTTTTTTTGTTTACTGTTTTTTTTCTGTTTCAAATGATATTCTGACAATTGCTAGTTGACTAGTTAATATGCACTGTAATGAGGAGATTGTAACTATTCAGAGACTTTGAAAATGAGCATAATGTGTTGACTAGAAAAGAGAAGGTGATTCCAGGCCACAGAAAGAGAATGTGAAAAGAATGAGAGAAAGCATAACATATTCAGGAAATGGCTATAGGTAACTAAAAGAATTGTAAGAAATCAAGCTAGAAAGGTCGCTTGGTACAGTTGTTTTTGGTCTTGGTGATATATTAGGATTACATGGGTGTCTCTTAAAAATAGGCTGATGCCGAGGATCCTCTTCCAGAATTTTTATAGGGTAGAACTCATTGTAGTGTTTTTAAAGCTCTCTACAGGATTCTAATCTGAAGACAAAATTAATAATCACTTGTGTGATTCATAAAAGGTGTTTCAGTGCTATGGCAAGGAGTTGTATTTAGCTATTTGTTAATATCTTGCCCTGCTCCAAAAAAGATTTAAAGTAGTGATAAGGGTTTCAGAATTTATATTATGGAAATAAAGTGTGTATGTGCATGTTTCATACAAATATGTGTCAGTTGTATAATGACTAATGGGACATGAACTTATTACTGTGTTTGAATACTTCCTGTTGCATTTGGGGAAAAAACTCTAGCTTATAGTCTAATCTAGTCTAGTCTCAAAAGAAGACTTTCCTGACCACATTAGCCTTAGTTTAGCCTACCAGATTTTGAGGGATGTTGCCCCCTGTTGGGTTTTCTAATATATTCCATACTTCTCTTGTTGACTGTGGTCATAGGGTCCCCCACTCTATAATGTTCATAGAATGAATTTTTTTCCCTCCCAGTTACATGGTGTAAGTATCCTTTCCTTGGAATCCCATCTTTGTCTTGCACTCCCCTCAGAATCTTTTTATATGTGGTTCCTTCTCATTTTTCAGATTCTAGCTTAAAATGTCCAGTTTAATGTCACCTCCTTGACATTAGTCTTTTCTTTATTGCTCTGAAAGTAGATATTTCTCAATATTGTCACATATTAGTTTAGATATTTTGTGCATATTTATTTTCGTACATTTGACTAAACCTCGTGGGGTCAAGGTGTAGGGTTTGTGTGTGTGTGTGAATTTTATTCGACATTGGTTCTATGGTTTCTTGCAAAGTAAGTATATAATGCATAAGGAATACTCACTACATTAATTATTATGTAATAATACACAATATTTTTAAAAACTGGTGTGACATGTTCAGATATGTTTTTCTGAAACTGTTCTATTGCTATTATTTGAATAGATGTGGTGGTGGTGTGGATAAAAAGGAAATTGGAATGTTTTAAGAGCAAAGACTGTTTCAAACTGAAACAATAGGGAAATAGTCTCATATAATTGGAAGTCTAGAGGGAGGAGTCATATGACCCCCCACCGTATAATTTCATTTTGGACCTGGATTATATCTCTCTCCATTTGCCATCCTTAGTGTCTACTTTGTCTTCAGATTGGTTTCCCTTGAGGTCACAAGAATGCTGACTGTGACAATTAGGGCAACTTGATATCTTGTCCATTTGATAGGAAAGAGAGGAAAACCTCTCCAGAACCATAGAATGTAAGTCCTTTTCAGTTTCTTGGACCAGTTTTGGGTACATGTTCAATTCCAGGCCAGTAAGTCTTATAAAATGAATGTTGTGCACTTAACTAGCTTGGTGTAATCATATGAAGGTAGGATAGATTTGAGTTAATCAACTATATTATCTGCTAGAGATGTTGACATATATTTAGGCTATACCATAAGGAAGGTGGCTTAGGTTTTATATTAGTACATCTTGTTGACTAAATCCCAAGGGTTGTGAGGATGGGGAAATGAGGTATGAATTATAAAATAAAGACAGTTTCTGGTGGAAAACACATATAGTTCAGCTTTTGACATGGAATTTGATATGAATATAGGAAATATGGGATGAATCTTGGCTGAGAGTTTATATTAAGCATTTATTTATAAGGTGCTGTCTTGGAACTTAGCTATTAAATGTATGGATATGGGTAATATGTTCAAGATGGTTGGTTAAAATGAGAATAGGAATAGGGTTCAGCATGGAGTCTTAGAATCTGTGTACATTTAAGAAGTTGTTAGATGAACTGGAACTCTTGAAGAAGACTGATGAGTGACCATACAGGCAGGCAGAGAATGATCTGAGTGAGAACAGCTGGTAGGGTTGTATGAAATACATACATACATACATACTAGATGTAGAAGAGCTGTGAAGGGTACAGGAAATTATAGGGTCAAGATCTAGGAGAGGAGGGGAGCCCAGTAGAGTAAGTCCGGTATCTGAGCCTGTGTTTCCTTTTGAGGCATTTGCCAATTTGGAAAGTGGTAGCTGAGCCTGTGAAAAGAACTTTCAATATATTTTAGGGTTTGAGAGACAAAAATTGGAGTTCAGGGCCCAGATAAAAGGAGATACCTTAATAAACTCGTGGACTTTAAGATTTTATTTATTTATTGGAGAGAGAGAGAGCGTGCGAGTGGAAAGAGGAGCAGAGGGAGAGGGACAGACCAACTCTATGCTGAATGCAGAGCCTAAGGTAGGGCTTGATCCCACAACCCTGAGATCATGATCTGAGGCTAAAATCATGAGTCTGATGCTTAACCTACTAACCTACTGAGCCATCCAGGTGCCCCTCCCATATAACTTTTGACTCACCAAAAACAACCAATAGCCTACTGTACACCAGAAGTCTTACTGATAAACAGTCAACTAACACATATTTTGCATTATATACTGTATTCTTACAGTAAAGTAAGCTAAAGAGAAAATGTTATTAAGAAAATGAGAATGTTAAGGAAGAAGAAATACATTTACAACACTGTATTAAAAAAATCTGTGTATAGGTAGGCCTGTACAATTCAAACATGTTGTTCATATATATATTCATATATATGTGTGGGAATATGTGGTGTTACTTTCAAAAGAAAATTTCTGAATTAAAGCTTAACAGTGGAAAAAAAGATCTTAAGAGACATTGAATACAGTGAAAAGGTTCAATATCCATGCAGTTGAAGATCCAGATGGGGAGGAGAGAACAGGGACTAGAAACCTTATTTGAAGATACAATGGTTTCTAGACTTCCAAAAATGATAAAAAGCAAAAAGCCACAGAATCAAGAAATAATACGGAGCCCAGCCTGGATACATAAAAAAAAACTACTCCATACCCTCATTATAGTCATGCTGCTGTAAACAAAAAATAAGATCATACTGAAAGCAGCCAGAGAACAAGACACATTAACTTTAGAGGAACAAAAATAAGGCTGACAGTTGCTTCTCAGTGGAAAAAAAAAATTGAAGCCAGAAGACAATGGAATGGTGTCACCAAAGTGTGGAAGGAAATAACTGCTGACCTAGAAGTATAATGCCAGTGAAGATATCTTCAGAAAAAAAGGTGAAATGAAGACATTTTTAGGCCAGTCAAATCTGAGAGAATTTATCACTGGCATGGTAGTACTATAGGCAGAATGGAAATAATTCCAAATGTCAACTTGGAGAAACAGAAAGCAAGAGCAACAGAAAAGCTTAAATAGGTAAATCCAAATATTGACTGTAAGAAACAATATCTTCTGGGCTTTTATAGATACAAAAGTGCAACAAGACAGTAGGGTGTAAATGGAGTGAAAGTGTTAGGGCAGTAGAAAAATTTATATATGATGAAAGGATATGTGCTGTAATCTCTAGGCAATTATAAAAAATAGAATAATGTATAAGATAATAGAATGTGGAATAACAAAAATACAAAAAGGCAAGAAAGGAGAAAAAAATGAAATGGACCAAGCCAGAAAAAAATAATAGTAATTACAGAAAATGTAAATGGACTAAAGATTCCATTTAAAAGAAAAATTATTAGACTCAAAAAAAAATCCAACCATCGTCTGCTAACAAGACATATCTTAATGAGAATAATTCAGGAATGATTAAATTAAAAGGGTAGACAAAAATATGCCAGGCAAATGCCTAAAAATAAAAAGCTGGTCTAACTATATTAATAGCTGACAAAGTAGACAGGATAGCAAGAAGCTTATTAAGAGGGACATTTAATTAAGGCCATGTGATTTATAAAGAGAAGTTGCCTTTGCAGTAAAGATGGAGTAAATGATACTGATATTCATATAAGAACTAAGTCTTAATCTCTGTCTCACATAGTACATAAATTTGAATCCAGAAATAGATATTTGCCTTATGACCAAAGTTGCACTGTAAAGAAGTGATAAAGGGCATTCTTCAATAAATAAAACTTAAACCTTACACCTACTTTATAATACCTTATACCTACCTACCTATCTTACAGTAGGCATAAAAGTTCCAAGTGGATGATGGCTCCACAAATTTTCTGCAAGATACTATAAACCAGTATTTCTGTGTCCTTGGGAACTATTTCTTTAACAGGATATATAAGACATTACTGTAAGACAAAAGATTGACTTTTTGGACTACATTAAAATCAGGAGTGTCTTTTACAAAGACACGACATAGGGGATAAAAAGTTATGTCACAGAGAAGGAAATGATTTTTTACAACACAGATAAATGACAGAGTACTTATATTCAGAACATATAAAGAATTTCTACAGGTAAGTAAGAAAAAGACAGCTTGATAAAATGCAGCTAAGAGCCTTGAATATGATGCTTCATCAAAGTATGAAGTTACTCAATTTCATTACTCAGCAAGGAAATACAATTTAAAGCAAAGTAAAAGTCTCACCAAAATGGGTGAAGTTTTGAAAAGGAGACTAACAATACCAAATGTTGGTGAGGATTCAGATTAGCAGAACTCCCATACACTGTTGGTGGGAATGCAAATTGTTATATCTAATCTGGAGGCCTTAAATTGAATATATTCGTACCCTCTTACCCAGCACTGGCACTCCTAGTTATATATCCAGCAGAAATGTGCTGTGTGTATGTACCAAAGATTCAAATAAGAAAGTTTATCATAGCATTATTTATATTGGCTCTTATTTGGAAACAACACGAATGTCCATTCACAGTTGAATGGATAAATAGATTGAAGTATATTCACATGCCAAGCAAGATATTATGCAACAACTTGAATCTTAGGATTTTACTGATGTGCAGAAGTGATCTATATAGGGTTAGAAGCCACCCTTGGGTGGGAGCAGTTGTGTAGGAATTGGGAAGGGGCATGATGGGAACTTATTGTGGCTAATGTTCAGTTCTTGGCCTGAGTGGTGGTTATTCATGTGTGTTCATGTGATGATAATTTCTTGAGCTTTGTACTTACAGTTCTGAAAGTATGTTATCCTTCAGTTTAAGTTATTTCAGTGAGATTAATATGGGTAGATTTTTTTTTGTCCTTAAGTTTTCTAAAAATGTTAGGAAAATAGATTCAATTAAGAATACATTTCCGGGGCACCTGGGTGGATGGGTTGGTTAAGCGTCTGACTTTTGGTTTCTGCTCAGGTCATGATCTCAGGGTCATGAGGTCTAGCCCCGTGTTGGGTTCCAGGCTGGGTGTGGAGCCTGCTTGAGATTCTCTCTCTCCTTCTCTCTGTCCATTCCTTATACCACACGTGCATGAGTGTGCTCTTTCTCTCCCCCCCAAAAAAATTCATTTCCTACTTTTTGGATAGTACTGTATTTTTCTCTAACACATCTTTGAGTAACAATTGATAAAGAATGGATTTGATTTTTTCAGTCTGAATTTATGCATTCGTAATCCATTCATGCTTTGGTGCCAGTATAATTATTTTATTTTTCTATTTTTTTAATAATTTGAGTATAATTGACACACAATGTTACATTAGTTTCAGGTGTACGACATAGTGATTCAACAAATTTATACATTATGCTATAATCACCACATATGTGGCTACCGTCTGTTTCCATACTTCACTATAGTGTTTTTCATTTCTGTAACATACCTGCTCTATAACTGGAAGCCTGTATTTCCCAGTCATCTTCTCCCATTTTGCCCAACCTTCCACACCCCTCCCCTCTTTGCAACCATCAGTTTGTTCTCTGTATTTATAGTTTTGATTCTGCTTTTTGTTTATTCATTTGTTATTGTTTTAAATTCCACTTAGGAGTGAAACCATAAGCTATTTGTCTTCCTCAGTCTGACATATTTCACTTAGCATAATACTCTCTGGGTTCATGAATGTTATCTCAAATGGCATGATCTTATCCTTTTTTATAAGTATGATATTCCTCTGTGTGTGTGTGTGTGTGTGTGTATGTACGTACACCTCCCCCCCATCTTCCATATTCATTTGTCTATTGATGGACACTTAGGTTGTTGCTTCCATATCTTGGCTATTGTAAATAATGCAGTGATAAACATAGGGTGCATATATCTTTTAAAATTAGTGTTTTTGTTTTCTTTGGGTAAATACGTAGTAGTGGAATTATTAGATCATATGGTATTTCCATTTTTAATTTTTTGAGAATTGTTTTTCTACTCTTATTCATGCAGTGGGGAACTAATCTTCATCTGAATTAACAAATGGGTGAATTTATTACATATAGTGTTAGTAATATATTTTTATATTCTGTAGTAAATAAGATAGGGCATATATCAGTTATTTTGCTGTATTTTGTTAGCTGCCATATATTTTAGATGCTCTCAGTTAAAAATTTTCTCCATACACTTATGATAATTCTTTTCTCTATCTTAAATTATAACGTCTGTACCTTACATATTTCTTCCTTTGGGCATTTGAAAAACTAACAAGATGTTTTTTCTTTAGTCTAAATTTCCTCTTGGTTTTGGTGAATTTCTAGCTAAACTAAAATTCTGTGCACAATTGGATATCCACATACAAAAGAATGAAGTTGAACCCTTACCTCTTACCATATACAAAATTTGACTAAAAATAGATCATTCACCTAAATATAAGGGGTATAAAACTAAAACTCTTAGAAGAAAACATAGGGCTAAATCTTCATGGCCTTGGGTTTGGCGATGGATTCTTAGATATGACACCAAAAGCTCAGACAACAAAAGAAAGGAATGGTTAAACTGTAATTCATTAAAATTAAAAACTTTGGTGCACTGAAGGACATTATGAAGAAAGTAAAAAGATACACCACAGAATGGGAGGAAATATTTGCAAATCCTATATTCAGTATCAGGAATATATAACGGGTTTGGTGTTCTGATATATAAAGAGTTATAACAACTCAGCAGCAAAAAGTCCAGAAGTGGGCAAAGGATTGAAATAGACATTTTTTTTTAAATTTTTTATTTTTTATTTATTTCTTTTTTTAAAGATTTTATTTATTTATTTGAGACAGAGAATGAGAGAGACAGAGAGCACACGAGAGGGGGGAGGGTCAGAGGGAGAAGCAGGCTCCCTGCCGAGCAGGGAGCCCGATGCGGGACTCGATCCAGGGACTCCAGGATCATGACCTGAGCCGAAGGCAGTCGCTTAACCAACTGAGCCACCCAGGCGCCCGACATTTTTTTTTTAAAGAAGATTTTATTTATTTATTTGACAGAGAGAGAGAGACACGGTGAGAAAGGGAACACAAGTCAGGGGAGTGGGAGAGGAAGAAGCAGGCTTCCCGTGGAGTAGGGAGCCCCATGCGGGACTCGATCCTGGGACTCCAGGATCATGACCTGAGCCTAAGGCAGACGCTTAACTACTGAGCCACCCAGGCGCCCCAAATAGACATTTTTCTAAAGGAGATATGCAAATGGCTAATGAGCACGTGAGAAGATGTGCAGTATCATTAATTATTAGGGAAATATAAACCAAAACCACAGTGAACTGCTTCACATTCTCTAGGATGGCTATAATAATAATAAAAATGAAAAATAACAATTGTTGACAAGGATGTGGACAAAATAGACCTTTCATACACTACTGATGAGAATGTAAAATGTTTCAGCTGCTGTGAAAAAGAGTTTGGTAGTTCCTCAAAAAGTTAAACATAGAATTACTATGTGATCCTAGATATATACCCAAAAGATTGGAAAACAGATATTCAAACAAATATTTGTATGTAAATGTTTATAGCATTGTTCGTAATAGCCAAGAGGTTGAAAAAACCCGTATGCCCGTCAACAGATGAATGAGTTGTGCTATATACATATAGTGGATGTTATGTAATCACAAAAAGAATGAAATAATAATACATGCTACATTGAGAATGAGCCTTGAAAACATTACTATTGTGAAATGAGCCAGACACAGAATGTTACATACTATATGAGTCCATGTTTATGACATGCCCAGAATACCAAATCTGTAGAGAGAGAAGGCAGGTTGGTGGTTGCCAAGAGATGGGTAGAGGAGGAAATGGGGAGTAACTGAACAGTGGGAACCAGACTCTTCTTTTGGGATGATGAGTTTTGGAACTTGATAGAGGTGGTAGTTGCAGAACACTGTGAATTTACTAAATGGCACTGAATTGTTCACTTTAAATTGTTAGGTAAATTTCACCTCAATAAAGGTAGATAAAACCTAGTTCCCAAATACATTGCCATCATATATTATATATCAATATACTATTGTTGATTTAGTCATGGCTATACCAGAAATGATGAATCTTAGTTTTATCACCTTTGATTTCTGTGAATATTTAAATGTGTTCTTTTATTTTAGAATAAACTACAGCGTTGAATTGATATCAAGCTTTTAGTTACATATCTGTTAAAAGAAGTATGTTCAATTAATCAGTGAACTTCTATTTAACCTTCAATATTTTTCCTGATATTTTATATAAAACAGCTTTCTTAACATTTTCTAGAGATTTGGTTGACTATTATAAATGATACAGATAGCTCTGTTGGCTTATAGTTAGAATTGGATGGTATTATTATGATGTAATGATATGATGCATTGTTTACTTTGAGGCCATATGAAAGTGGATTTTTGTACAACATGATGACCATGGCTTTAATAGACGTAAGCTATATTTTCAAATGATCCAAGGAAGCTATACATAAATGATGAAACTGAAACAAGGGTAATTTGTATTTTCATTGTTGTTAGATTAAATCTAACTATTTTGAACCAGGGGTTTACCCATGGCTTGTATGTTTGTTCAAGATTCACAGTCACCAGTTTCTGATTGATATGAAATCTCATGAAATTATTAGTGGTCCTGTGATAGACATTCTTTACAAAGACCAAGTAAATTTTGAAAATTACTCAGTATTGCGCTTAAGAGTTTCTTATTTTTGCATATATGCGTTAGACACATTTTTGCTGACTGCTATATCATGAATATCTAGTATGTGTGCAACTGTGTCAATTTAAAAAAAAAATCTACTTCGCCCATTCCCCTACCCATTTCCCCTCTGGCAATCCCCAGTTTGTTCTCTGTGTTTAAGAGTCACATGTGTGTGTCAATTTTAATATTTGTCCTTAGTACCTTGAAAGATGAGGAACCAAGTATGTCATTGTGTATAGTACCATGCCTTTTTGATGATAAAATTGTTTTTATTAACATGGCTTAAAATCGTTCCCAGTGTTGTTTATTTCCAGCATATTTTCTTATCTAGTTCATAGAATTCTTTTTTTTTAAAGATTTTATTTATTCATTTGACAGAGAGACACAGCGAGAGAGGAAACACAAGCAGGGGGAGTGGGAGAGGGAGAAGCAGGCTTCCTGCAGAGCAGGGAGCTCGATGTGGGGCTCAATCCCAGGACCCTGGGATCATGACCTGAGCCAAAGGCAGACGCTCAATGACTGAGCCACCCAGGAGCCCCTAGTTCATAGAATTATTAATGGTGTTAATAAACTGGAAACAATGAAATTGTGTTAATATATTCCGAGTACAATTGTGAGGATTATAAATACAAGCCTGTAATTTTCTCATCTGTGACTAGTCAAGCTAGCCTGTTTTTCTTAACATTGGGTATTTTCCTTTGTCATTGTGATTATTTTTAAATAAGTATGTTAAATGTCACTAGTTTCCTATACTTCAGTCTCAGCAAATGGTCTGGATTTAAGCATAGATAATATTGTCCTCTGCTTAGAGTAAAATCATATGTGATTATATATAGTATACCGCCCCTAAAAACAAAGGATGCTGAGAAGACATTAAGAACTGGGCATTATTTGTTGCTCAGAAGCTTATTAGTGGTCCTCCTTCCCACCAAAGTAAGCTTTTTTAGATATTTAAGCTTATTAAATTATAACTTTTAAACAGTGAACACATACACAGATAATGTCTCTCTCTGTTTCACACATTTTCAGCCTGATGTGAGCTGTAAGAAATAGAAAAACCCAAATAATTGTTAATAACTTGTTAAATATTTTTAAATAACCAGATGAAAAGTCAGTACTGGAACAGAAACCTTCTAAACCAGCCGCACCACAAGTCCCACCTAAGAAGCCTACTCCACCCACCAAAGCCAATAATTTATTGAGATCTCCTGGAACAGTATACCCAAAGCGACCTGAAAAACCAGTCCCTCCACCACCTCCTATAGCCAGGTAAGTTTTACCTAATTTTAATTTAGGTAATTTTAATTTAGTTAACTTACCTAATTTAGTTTATTGGTTACCTGCCTTTGACATAAATGGCTGTATTGCTTTTCTTTTTTTTACTTTTTTTAAAAATTTTATTTATTTATTTGACAGAGACACAGCGAGAGAGGGAACACAAGCAGGGGGAGTGGGAGAGGGAGAAGCAGGCTTCCCACAGAGCAGGGAGCCCGATGCGAGGCTCGATCCCAGGACCCCGAGATCATGACCTGAGCCAAAGGCAGACGCTTAATGACTGAGCCACCCAGGCACCCCTGTATTGCTTTTCTAAATGTCAAAATAATTTTTAAATTATTTGTTTTCTAGATTTTTTTCTATAGACTATGATTCTCTGTTAAATGATTTATATTCATACTAGGTAAATACACACCTATTAGGCTGTTTTTACGTTTCTGATTTTATTATGTTTAGTGTTATTGTGGAAGGTTTATGTTTATGGAAATAATTTTGTGGAACAGAAAGAAAAATTATTGTGCTATAACATCTTTAGTGTCATTAATTCACAATGTTAAAAAATGGTTATGATTCACATACAAGTGATTTCTGCATATGTTTGATTTTCTCATTTCAGGATTAATGGGGAAATTTCTACCAATTCATCAAAATTTGAAACTGAGCCAGTATCAAAACCAAAGCTAGATTCTGAACAGTTACCACTTAGACCAAAATCAGTAGACCTAGATTCATTTACAGTTAGGAGCTCTAAAGAAACAGGTAAGTTAACATGTAGAAGGGTGGTACATTTAAAAAAAAGTTGCCAATACAGTTTTCAGAAACTATTTAAGAAACTTGTGTATGCATTTTATGTGTGGATAGATAGAGTAGAAATTAATTAAAATTTAAAATCTATGAAGCCAAAATAGAAAAATAAAACTAAAAGAAGATAAATGAGCAAAATACTTGATTCATGTAAGGACTGAGAAATGGGTTAAAAGATCATTTATCATATATTCTGTCCCCTTGTAATGGAATGTCCATACTAAGGCAGATATGAATACATTTTAGTTTTAAAAGTTTAAGAATAAAGAGATAACACAGATTATCAATGCCAGCACTAGATTATATTGAAGATTATTTTTACTTCTCTACTTTATCTCAAGATACTTTTGTTTCTAATTCAGGAAAATACACTTTTTATGTCTCTCTCTCTCTTTGTGTATGTGTATCAGCAGGCTTTACTTCTTTAGTTAAATGTTGTTCCTTAAGTTTTAGGACTGATTTTTCAACTCATCAATCATCTGATTTGTCTCCTGGTCTTTTATACCTCTTAGCTGTAAAATGGAAAACCTGAAACAGAGCAGTTTTGATAAAGGTCTCAATATTAAAAACATAGCACAATCATTACTTTGTAGTAGTGATTATTGTATAGTACCTTGCATTTGGTTTTAGGGTTTTTTTTACATTTTCAAAGCACTTTCTCCTATATATTCTTATTTTATCTTAATAATAACTCTAAAAGACAGACGCTATTTTGCTTCTGAAGAAATTACGCTATAGACACATCAAGTGTCCAAGATGACATAAAGCAGAAGAGAACTTTTTAAGTTCCCTTTATATAAAGTGCTCATGATATTCTTTTAAAAGTTTTAATGTCTTAATATGTTTAGCCTTTGTGTTAACATTTCATATTTACATTCAGACTTAAAGGCCAATTATACTCAGGGTTGTTTTTTTTTTTGTCACTATATTGTAAGATATGCTACTTACTACCTTTTGAAAACTGTTAGGTGATTTTATTATTTTTCTGAATTGTCATTTTGCCAATACAAAAGCTCTGACCTACACATGGTCTCCTTTAGTTTTTTAATTTGAATGTTTTATAGACCCTTTCATCATATGTTTGGATCCTGCCTGCTCTGGATGAAGCCATATTCATTAATAATTTCTGGAAAATGAGATGTTGATTGTATTTTAGAGACATTCATTCAGTTATATTTAGTGTGTTTTATCTGGTGAAAATTGTTATTTACTGTTAGTGAAATAAAAAAAAATGTTCTTTATAGAAGGTTTTTAAAAAATATCCTTTAGGGGCATCTGGGTGGCTCAGTCGATTAAGCATCTGCCTTCAGCTCAGGTCATGATCTCAGAGTCCTGAGATCGAGCCCCACATTGGGCTCCCTGCTCTTTGGGGAGCCTGCTTCTCCCTCTCCCTCTGCTGCTCCGGCTGCTTGTGCTCGCTCTCTCTCTCAAGTAAATGAAATCTTAAAAAAAAAAAAGAAATAACACATGTAATAATGTCAAACTATTGGTGGTTTGTAAAGTTTGATTTTTTTACTCTTTTTGGTCCCAATTTTTACTTTTATCCATATCCATTCTTTACTCGTCATTAAAAAACAAATAGGTCTTATGAAACAGGGTTTGCAAATTCCTAATTTCTGTTTTGTTTTGTTTATTTTCTTCAAATGAATAAGGAAGTAATTTAGAGAAGCTGAGACATACGTAAGGACAGAAAACTAACAGCTAACTTCCATTTGTTACTGTCCTTTATTCCTTCCACTATCAGGCAGCCTTTGGTGTACTACACTTAACACCCAGTTAAATTCAGGAAATACACAAAGCATACCACAGAGATAACTGAGAGTTCCATTCCAGACCACTGCAATAAAACAAATATTAAAGTGAGTCAAATGAATTTTTTGGTTTCCCATGCATATAAAAGTTACATTTACACTATACTATATTAAGTGTGCATTAGCATTGTGACTAAAAAAAGTACATACTTTAAAAAATAATTTTATTGCTAAAAAATGGTAACCATCATCTGAACTTTTAGCAAGTCATAATCTTTTTGTTGGTGGAGGGTCTTGCCTTAATGCTGATGGCTGCTGACTGATCAGGGTGGTGGCTTAATGAAGGTTGGGGTGGCTGTGGCAATTTCTAAAATAAGGCAACAGTGAAGTTTGCCACGTCAATTGACTCTTCCTTTCATGAACAGTTTCTTTGTAGCATGTGATACTGTTTGATAACATTTTGCTTACAGTAGCACTTTTTTCTAATTGAAGTCAGTCCTCTCAAACCCTGTTCTGCTTTATCAACTAAGTTTATCTACTATTCTATATGTTTTATTGTCATTTCAACAATTTTCATAGCATCTTCACCAGGAGTAGTTTCCATCTGAAGAAACAACTTTCTTTGCTCATCTTTAAAGTTTTATCATGAGATTATAGCAATTCAGTCACATCTTCAGTCTCCACTTCTAATTCTAGTTCTCTTGATATTTAAACCACATCTGCAGTCACTTCCTCCTCTGACGTCTTGAACCCCTCAGAGTAATCCATGAAGGTTGGAATCATCTCCTTTCAAACTCATGTTTGACCTCTCCCATAAATCCCCAGTGTTCTTAATAGCAGCTAGAATCATGAATGCTTTTCAGAAGGTTTTTAATTTACTTTGTCAAAAGCCATCAGAGGAATCATTATCCATGGAAGCTGTAGTGTTATGAAATGTATTCCTTAAATAATAAGACTTGAAAGTCAGAAGAAAGTCACAATTACTCCTTAATCAGGCTACAGAATGGATGTTGTGTTAGCAGGCATGAAAACAAGATTAATCTTGTACACCTCCATCAGAGCTCTTGGGTAACAAGATGCTTTGTCAATGAGCAGTAATACTTTGAAAAGAATCTTCTGAGCAGTAGGTCTCAACAGTGGTATTAAAATATTGAGTAAACCGTGTTGTAAACAGATGTGCTGCTATCCTTTTTTGTTGTTCCATTTATAGAGCACAGATTTAGCATAATTCTTAAGGGTCCTAGGAATTTCAGAATAGTAAATGAGCGTTGACTTTAGCTTTCACTAGCTGCATTAGTCTCTAACAAGAAAGTCAGCCTGTCCTTTAAAGCTTTGAGGCCAGGCATTGGTTTCCCCTCTCTGGCTATGAAAGTCCCAGATGGCATCTTCTTCCACTCTAAGGCTGTTTCATCTACATTGAAAATCTGTTGTTCAGTGAAGCAACCTTCATTAATTAGCTAGATCTTCTGTATAACTTGCTGTAGCTTCTGTATCAGCACTTAATGCTTTCCCTTGCACTTTTATGTTATGGAGATGACTTCTTTCCTTAAACTCCGTGAACCAACCTCTGCTAGCTTCAGACTTTTTTTTTGCAGCTTTCCCACCTCTCTCAGCCTTCACAGAATTGAAGAGAGTTGGGGCCTTGCTCTGGATTAGGCTTTGGCTTAAGGGAATGAATGTTGTGCCTGATTTGATTTTTTTATCCAGACTACTACTGAAACTTTCTCCCGATCAGCTTGTTTGCTTTCTATAATTTGTGTGTTCATTGGAGTAACACTTCTAATTTTCTTCACGATCTTTTCCTTTGCATTCACAATTTGGCTAACTGGCGCAAGAGGCGTAGCTTTTGGCCTATCTCCGTTTTCTGTATGCTTTCCTAACTAAACTTAATCATTTCTAGCTTTTGATTGACAGTGAGATATGTGTGATTTTACTCCATATGTGACAGTGAGATATTTTCATTTTACTCCAACACTTAGAGGCCATTGTAGGGTTACGAATTGCCCCAATTTCAATGTATTGTGTCTGAGAGAATAGGGAGGCTTAAAGAGAGTGAGAGAAATGGGAAGCAGCTTCACTGTGGAGCAGTCAGAACATATACACCACTTACAAATTAAGTTAAACATCTTACATGGGCACAGTTCGTTACAGTTACAATAGTAACATTAAAGATCACTGATCACAGATGACCATAACAAGTATTAGAGTAATGAAGAAGTTTGAAATATTGTGAGAATTACCAAAATGTGACACAAAGATTTGCAGTGCTGTTGGAAAAATAGCATCGATAGACTTGCTCATCGCAGGGTTGCCGTCAACCTTCAATTTGTAAAAATGGAGTTATCTGCAAAGCACAGTAAAATGAGAAATTTTATGTTTGTGTTCATATTACACAGGAAATATATACTGAGCAAGTGTTATATCCCATTACTATTTTAGGCACAAATAATATGCTAAGACAAAAGACCTGACTGCTAAAGCAGCATATAGCTCATGTTCTGAACTTCAACTCAGGTTATTCCTCATTTCCATTTTTTATTGGAATATTATGGTTTTAGTCTTTGTAGTGCAAAAGTGTTTAAACTCTTTTTTTGAGATATTGACACCTTAAAAAAACACTGTGTTCTGCATCAAATACAGCCTCAAATTTGGCATTAGGTTGAGGCATATTTTAATTTATATTTTTGGCACAGTTAGAGGTTTCAAATTTTTAAAATAGCATATGAACCTAGCCCTTTAACATGTTTCAGAAAGTTTAAAATATACATGAAAATCTTCTTAGAACAGTCTTATTATTACACAAAACAATAATTTCAGGTGATGATATAGTAGCAAGTACACTTTGTTATTAAAAATGTGGGTTTTAAATTATTAGCTCATTTATCATTGTCTTGTTTTTGAACTTAAATGATAATTGAATAATCCAATATGTCTATGATACCTACTAGAATACCTGACATGGAAGATGTTATAAAATGTTACTTCCCTTCTTTTCCTTTCCTCTGTTGTTAATCTCATCTTATTCTATTTCTGCTCTTCCTTATAAAATGGGATATAAATTCCCGACAGTACTCTCAGATGTGATTATACTGTATATAAAGCCATTTATAAACTATTTTTAAAATAAATGTCCTTCAGTATATATTCTCATATATAAGATAGTACTATAAATTGAGTAGTTGTTAGAACCATGTTTTAATTTTTTCCCTCTCTTTTTCATTAAAAATTGGTTTAGGATAATCTCACTGCTATTACTGGTTAATTATAAAGTTCACATGGTCTAAATATTTCTAAAATAGTAAGTTCTCTGGGACATGAAATTGGTTTACACATTAGTCTTAAAATACAATATAGAAGATTTAGTGGTAAATACATATTACATTGAGAAAGCACAGCTGATGAAGTATTTTTAGAGTGTTATTATATTTTATCCTTTTTGACTGTTTTTTTTGATAAATTCTTCTTGGGTTAAAAGGAAATTTTAGAGATACATAATATTATTTGATCCCAAAGCATTCATTGTTAAATATTGAAACATTCTTTGTTTTGTTTGATAGTTAATCTATTTTTGTTTGAATTATGTTCTCAATGTTTATTCATTTATTTTTTCCAGAAAGAGTTTAAGGTGGAATTTTTCTAATAAGATGCTTACCTGTTGAGTGGTAGATACTATAAAAAATGAGTCTATATCTAAACTAGGATACAAAAACAAAACAAAACACACCCAAAAATGTAGAATTTACCTGGAGAATTAAGAGCAGAGATTAAAATTATTATTTTCTTACAATAATTTTCTTGATAATTCCTTTATAGTGTCATATGAGGCATAATTGAAGATTCATTTATGGATTATGTGATTTTAAATGTATAAGTTGTATTTTTATAGTGAGATATTTAAAAATACTATTTGTCATGTTTTTCTTTTATTATATCATAGAACTAAAATTGTCTCATTTAATTACTATCATATGCTGAAGACTAAAACTTGACTGGAAGGTAGTTTAATTTTAGTTATAACTATATAAATGAGTTGTTAATATATTGATTTATTACTCTGACCTCTAATTTTTTACTAAAACATCCTTTCGAAGCTGTCTTGGTGTTCAGTGAGTAATTTTAAAAAGGCTTCTTTCTACTTATATTGAAATTAATACTAATAATTTTTTCTTTCGAAAGATAAATCTAAAATCTAATACACATCTTATGTGAGTTTAGATAAACTGCAGTAGGTATGCGCTAAACATTGAAATGGTTCTGTTCATTCTACAACTGTTCCTTTTTCCTGCTTTGTAAAATAATTTTTTTGATTTAGTCTTTTTTTCTAGACATTCCTATCCTTGACTTTTCTTTCCAGATTTTGTTTCCTAGCCTGTTTGCCATGTTTCCCTTCTTACGTGTCAGGAAATTATCCTACCTTTCTCCATTTTGGTAAGATGACAATTTATAAAAGAAATCAAAACAATATATTCCATATAAATAGGTGGTGCACATTGATTTTTCTTTGTAATTGTACTAAAAGTGTACATGTTTGTCTGTCTATTCTAACCCTTTTGGTTTTCCATTTGAAAATAAAATGAAATTTATGTTGGAAAAATTTTCCTGATTAAGATATTCTTTCGATAAAAGTTTTTTTTTTAATTGAAAACCATAAAAATCAGTTTATTTTCTACCAAAATTTGATATTTCATTTTGACTTTTTAAAAATTCTGTGTATAGAAATGTAAATGGCTGGCAGAGTGGCAATATAATTGGAAGAGTTAAGTGATTATCATGCCTTTCATGCCATTTGTACAGTATAAATCCACTCTGATTACTCTTAGGTAAATTTTAAATGTGTTCAAATATATCATGATTCCAAAATGTGCACTGTTTTATTTTACTAACCTAATGGCTTACATGGAGGACCTGAGAAAGTTTTAGAATAGTAAAATTATTTGTCTTGATGGTGTAGCCCAAAACTGGACATATGGAAGGCATTTTTACATGAGCATGGTCTATAATTTTATAAATCTACCTTTTATTTATCCTTTCAGTTTCATTTATCTTCATCCCTTCTTATGTTGTTCTGTTTCTTTTTCTTTCTGCAAGTTGCTTAAATATGCATTTGAAAATAATCTTCACAGGCCAAAATTACTGAATTGTACTTTTCAAGGTTTTTTTTTTTTATAGGTTGTCAATGTACATTTCTCAGTGTTAAAAGCAATTTTTAACCCTTCAAACTACAGCATATTTTTAACATCTTTTAAAATACTGATTTTCTTTATGAAATTTTACAAATAAAATGAAATATTTAAAAGTATATTTAAATTCAAGGTCTTTCACATTATATAATGTATTTTCCATTAAAGCCACTGTCTCTTATTATGGTTTGTTATATTTTATAATTATAAACAATTATCAAAAGACTCAAGACCAAAATTAAACTGAGCACATTTGATTGCCTGTTGTGATGTATTAGCCTGGTAAGCAGATGACGAGATATAAGATAGAATACACAAAGTAATCCCACAATGGGAGGATGGAAAAGAATTAACAGAGGTCAACAAATACTTAAATTTGTTATAAAACACATATTGCCAAACAGTGATACCTTTTCTTATGTCTTTTGTGCCCTTTTACTCTTAACATTTTTTTCTAAATTGATTACTTTGAATATGAAAATTGATAAATAAGCTTTGAGGGCAGTAATAATAATTATCTTTAGATGTCTTTTAAGAAATAACATCACTGAGTTTGGATATCTAAATACTTGACAAATCATTATAAACATCTAAGCAATGGGAATGTGCAGAATTAATTCTGTATTTGGAAGACTAAACCAAAGATATCTGCTGCCATATCAAGTATCTCAACTGTGATTAATATCCCTAGTTTGGAATTTGGGCTAAAAGAAGATAATATTGACAATGGAAGTGTCTGGAGTTATCCTTAGGATTCTCGTATCACTTACAGATTTCTAGGTTTCAAAATTAAAAATCACCTCTTTCAGCAAGGTTTTCTGGATCATCTAGAAAAAGAGAAGGTATTATATGCCATTGTTTCAAAGATACAAATTACATGGATAGGTTTAAAGAAACCCAAGTCATTGGATCAAAGGTCAACCAGCCTTTGATAGTGGTAAAACAAGTGAATGATCTTTGTAGCATTTTTCCTTGATAATCCTGTTTGCCTTAGATTTATAACTGTCTTATAGTTCCCAAACATGCTGATGTCTAAGCAAAAGTGCAGTGAACTATTAACAGTTTGAGTCCCAGCTACAAAACAGTGTTTGTATACACACACTCAACATATATAAAGATCCATTAAATTATACTTTCACCTCACAGTTGGAAAGCATCAGGGTCCCACATACAGTTGAGTTCTTAAAATTTGAATATTAGGATACTACTTTAAATTTAAAACATTTTATGTGTTAATTTTCGGATATATTGTAATTAATTATGAGTTGAAGAAGTAGATCATCTGTTTTTACAAGCAAGAACTTAAGATGACAGTTTTTTTTATCATACTGTAATTTTTGGTTCAGATTTGTATTTTTCAATGAGAACTTATTGAGGTCTAACTTAGAAACATGAACTTTCTATTGTTAGTAAAGTCTTATGCTATAAAATGTATCAGGTAAAGATTAGGATGTTTGTTTTTAAGGGTGAGTGTTGTTTTCCAAATGCATATGAAAAGCACAGGTTAACTTGTGAGTCCTAGTGGTACTTTTTAATGTATAATTTGTTAGAAATCCAGAAACGTTCTTTTTTATCTTTTAAAATGTACGGTTATCTCTTAGTAGATATATTTAATTTTATTCTCCAGATCTTGTAAATTTTGATGACATAGCTTCCTCAGAAAACTTGCTACATCTCACTGCAAATAGACCGAAGATGCCTGGAAGAAGGTTGCCGGGCCGCTTCAATGGTGGACATTCTGTGAGTTACACTTACTGTTCTAAAACACAGAGAATTTAGCAAATCCAGAGTCCTTCTAAAGATAGGATCAAGGGAGGATTTGTAACTCCACCAGTTTAAAAATCAGGAAGATAGTTATTATACTCAAGTGGCAAATGGTTGGTTGTATTTAGGGAGATATGGGGTCATGTTCATTTCAAAGAGGCTTGCAATGGAAGGTTACAGAATCAGGAATAGAGAGCTATCCTGAGACCGTAACCACAAAGCACATGTAATCAAAAGGGGTCAGGGTACCCATGTAATCTACCCATCTCACAACAATAATTAGAATTGAGTGGTACATACTCACCTTAGGAAAGAATGAGAACGTTCTTTTCCTCTGAAATAGTGGGGTTTTTTTGTAGTACTAATGCTGGTATCTAAATGTGTAGCTTCTTTTTATGTTTTCTATACATTGCCTGGAATGCTGGTAGTATTTTATTTTCTGATATATTGTAATAGCTCTTGAGCGCTATGGTGCTTTTAAATTACCGAAGTAAAGAAAATTTTTGTTGCCAAGAGGCAGGCTATTTTTATTTTCCAGATACGCAAGTGTGTTATTCAGCTTGAAATTATGTAATATCCTGTTAACAATAATGGAATATCTGGAACAGTAGGTGCTGAAAACAGTGATAAAAGTTACTTAGTTTATCATCCAAATGTTTATTGCCTTTTCCTTCTTTGGTATTTTCTGTTTCTTGATTTTAAAAAATATTCAGCCAACTCAAAGCCCAGAAAAAATCTTGAAGTTACCAAAAGAAGAAGATGGTGCCAACTTAAAGCCATCTGAATTTAAAAAGGATTCATGCTATTCTCCAAAGGTGAGGGGCATTGTGGCCTAAGATTTGTATAATTTGTAGGATTCTTTGTGAACACTAAAATTGTGGAATTTAAAGTGTCTTCTAATTATTTCTTCTGCCAAGAAATAAAAAAATTCTTGCTAAAAAATTGAGTTACTAAAGTCACACTGTCCTCTGTAGGTCATTTTTTAAAAGAGCTTATTTTAAATGAGTAGTATAAATGTTACACATTTCATATTTTTTAAGGCATAGATCTATCCATCTGTTTCATTTTCCCATTAAACATACACTCTTTAGGCCAGAAGCCATCATTTGTTTACTTCTAACCTAGTGTGGTGCACTGAATATATACTGGAATGAATGGTAGTATACATGGATTCTTCTATTTATTACATGGTGTTAAGACTCTTCTAAACTCGGGGCGCCTGGGTGGCTCAGTCGTTAAGCGTCTCCTTTCGGCTCAGGTCATGATCCCAGAGTCCTGGGATCGAGCCCCACTTCAGGTCTCTCTGCTCCGCGGGAGGCCTGCTTCTCCCTCTCCTACTCCCCCTGCTTGTGTTCCCTCTCTCTCTGTGTCTCTCTTTGTCAAATAAATAAATAAAAATCTAAAAAAAAAAAACAAAACTCTTCTAAACTCTTGCATTTTTATTTAAGATAGTATTATCACAACCTATACACATCTTCTATTTAAGAAATTCGTGTTTCCTCCTCAAATTTATTCATTCCTCCTCAAATTCATTCCAAGCAGCATTTGGCTGCTCTTCCAGTTTATCAGATACACTGTCTGATTCTCTCAACTTGTCAACAGTCGATTGAAATTTTACTTCCTGTTATTTTAGTGAAAATAGTAAAAAGGGCATCAGGCCATGGATTCATTTTAATGCCTCTTCCACAGACTTATTCAGTTCTTCATAATTACTTTTAAGTGAAATTCTTTGGATATTTTAAATAATGACTATTTAAAGTGGAGGATCAAAGCAGCACCTTAATAATGCTGATATATTCTTGCCTCTAGATGCTCCACTCGGCAAACCATTCATAAGATAAATCTAATAGGTTTTTCTTTTCTTTTCCACTCTTTAAAAATTATTATTAATAAATCTTTTGACATTTCTCACATAAACTCCTAGTGATTACAAGTTTATTCTTTGGTTGGTTGGTGGTTTTACTAGTGAATATCAAACTGCTTTTTGAATTTCCAAAGTTACCATTTATCTTGAATTATTATTTTAATTATTTACCTCCTTGCTATAAAATTTTTTGAACTTAAACATAAATATAAATACAAATTAAGAAAATTTTCTATTATGTTTTCAGCCATCTGTGTACCTTTCAACACCTTCAAGTGCTTCTAAACCAAATACGGCTGCTTTTTTAAGTCCATTAGAAATCAAAGCTAAAGTAGAATCAGATGATGGGAAAAAAAATCCCCTGGATGAACTTAGAGCTCAGATTATTGAATTGCTCTGCATTGTAGAAGCGCTGAAAAAGGATCATGGGTAAGTAGCCCTTGTTTTCCTCTTTGAAAACTACTTAACACATATGTAAAGAATTATTTGAAATTCTATCAAGTAGAAATGTAATCTGCCAAATTTTTGGTATAAGCAAGTATGTTTCCAAAGAAGTTTTCATTAATAGTGCTTCTCTCCTTTCTGCAAAAAACTTGAATTAGGAAACTTGTTCTCATAGGCTTATTATGGAAAAGGTATATATGTACCCATAATTCAAGGGTAGAAATCTTCTGGTCAAACACATGGGTTAATTAGTCTTAAAAATATTAGGAAAAGTTATATTGTATTTCGGATCTGGACTGTATATGTATATTTACTTTTCAGAGGGACTGGATCACTGTCTCTGTTAGAGTTGAGATTGGTATGTAAATAAAACCAAGGGGTTGGGAATAGGTGATCTTTAAAGCCATTCTCTTAATTCTGAAACTTTTCAATAATAGTATATGGTGAGATCCTAAGTGAAACTTACGGACTTTTTAGAGTGAAAACAAATGTAAAAGGTCACCTACTATAGCTCCCCTCTTTTCTGTTAACTGAAGAAGTAAAGGTTCAGAGAGGTAAAGCTATTTATCTAAGATTATACAGTTCTTAGAAGGCAGAGCTAGAATTGAAATCATATTTTCTGTTGGTTTAGAGATATTTTTCTAGAACCGTTATTATTTGAGCTTTAGAACTTGTTAACATTAAAAATAAATAAATATAAAAATAAAACTTGTTAACATTTTAAACATAGTTCTACAAAGGCCCAGTAGGTAAAACAGGTCAAAGATGAGCTAATCTAACTGAACCAAGGGTGAGGGTTGGTTCAGGTGCTCTTCCCCTATCTCATCTTCCCCTGTAGCTTCTAAAAGTATTTGATGGTATATGGAATCTGGTATAAAAGTCATTGCCTCGGAGCTGAATTTACCATTTCTCCCCCAGTTCTCAGTTGGCTCTGGATTCTTTATTAAAAATGATATTGAGGGGTGCCTGGGTGGCTCAATTGGTAAGGTGTCCAAAACTCTTGGTTTCAGCTAAGGTCATGATCTCCTGGGTCATGAGATCAAGCTCCACGTCTGGCTCCACACTCACTGGGGCGTCTGCTTGAGATTCTCTCGTTCCCCTCCTCCCCACCATGTGTGTTCTCTCTCTCTCTCTCTCTCAAATAAGTAAATCTTAAAAAAAAAAAAAAGATACTGAGATTAACAGTTGATATATTTGTAGCTGCAGAGCACTTTTACAAACGTCTCTTAGGTAGAACCAAAAAATTTATCTTGAGTGACTACTTAAAAAATATATTTGCATATATAGAGAGAGAGAAAGAAGAGGGAGAGAGAGAGTGTTTTTAATTTGATACATGATGGGTCTTTTCTTTACTCTTCAGTTTATCTGTCTGAATCCTGTGGAAATTTTTTACAGATTCCGCAATGAACACATTATAAACTGTAAGTTCATTCATCTAGGAAGTATTTATTGAACACCATCCATGCGTAAGTTAGAGAACTCTCCTAATTTGTTGATTTTGACATTTACATTTTTGATACCAAGTCTGCTAAATTTAATGAACTGATAATTACATTTACAAATTGCCTGTAGGTGTTCTTAAAGTAGCTGTAGGTTGAATAAAATATTTATGACGTATATATTTTAAAACATATATCAGATATTTTAGAAATCTTTCCAAAGGGTGTTTTCAAAGTTATTTCCTATGGGAAAATGAAATGGATGGCAGATTTTTTAATCTGAAAAATAAGAGCATCAGAGGAGAATGGATAAAACACATACTGGTATGTTGATACAACAAAATGCTATACAGTGTACAGCAAGAAAAAATAAATGGATTGTGGCTATATGTGTCAACATGAATCAGTCTGAAAAAAGAGGGTGGGGAAAGCAAGTCAGAGACATGCATATAGTATTATTTCATTTACATGAAGTTTGAAAAGCATATAAAATCTAACAGTAAGTGTGTTGTTTCAAGATATATTTGTATATGTGGTAGAAAAGAAAAGAAATAAAGACTATAGAACTTTTCCTGTGAAGGAGAGGCGGCAAATAGGATTGCGGGTCACTCTGGGTATCAGAGGTACTGGTAATAATAATTTATTTCTTGAGCTGACTTGGAATTCTTAGGTTTTTTAATAATTTTATCTTTAAAGATTTTTTTTTTTTAAATTTATTTGAGAGAGAGAGAATGAGAGAGAGCAAGCACAAGAGAGGGGGGAGGGTCAGAGGGAGAAGCAGACTCCCTGCCGAGCAGGGAGCCCGATGCGGGACTCGATCCCAGGACTCCAGGATCATGACCTGAGCCGAAGGCAGTCGCTTAACCAACTGAGCCACCCAGGCGCCCAATAATTTTATCTTTATAGCTTACAAATACATAGTCTTTATGCATTCAGTATTAGAATCTAAAATGTTTGGAACAAATCATTTAAAAAATTGAAGGTTATTGACATGGAATGATTGACAGAAATATATTAGTAATCCATTTCTTTAGTTGAAAAGTTATAGAACAAGATATAAAGTTTGATCTATTCCTGTAAAAAGAAAACAATGTTACATAAAAATTTTATATTCACAAATGTGTTTTTAAAAATAAAAATGTGATAAACAGCGGGATAAATATTTTTAGGAATAGATCCTCATTTAAATATAATTTAAATGTATAATAAACTCAGAATAATTAGAAAATGGAAGCATTATTTAATTTAATGGTAACATTTTAGAAATAGAAAGTTAATATTTTAGCACATTTTCTATCATGTACCAAAATAAACTCTAGATAAATTAAGTATTTAAATTATAATTTAAATTGAAACAGTAGGACATTTATTCTCAATATAGAGAAATAGTTTTATAATCATTAAAACCGCAGAAGAAACTAGTTTTGAAACTATAGAATTTAAAAGTTCCTTTCTGGGGCGCCCGGGTGGCTCAGTCGGTTAAGCGGCTGCCTTTGGCTCAGGTCATGATCCCAGGGTCCTGGGATCGAGCCCTGCATCGGGCTCCCTACTCGGCGGGGAGCCTGCTTCTCCCTCTCCCACTCCCCCCCTACTTGTGTTCCCTCTCTCGCTGTCTCTCTCTCTGTCAAATAAATAAATAAAATCTTTAAAAAAAATAAAAATAAAAAATAAAAGTTCCTTTCTTTCTCATATAGTCTTTCTTCCTGATCATTTTCATGCATTTTTCAAGCTATTATTTCTAGAATACTTTTTTTTTTTTAAGATTTTATTTATTTATTTGACAGAGCAAGAGAGGGAACACAAGCAGGGGGAGTGGGAGAGGGAGAAGCAGGCTTCCCACAGAGCAGGGAGCCCGATGCGGGGCTCGATCCCAGGACCCTGGGATCATGACCTGAGCCAAAGGCAGCCGCTTAACCGACTGAGCCACCCGGGCGCCCCTCTATGATACTCTTGAAGTGAATTTTCCTAGCATATGTCAGCTGTGAAAATGTCCCTACTTTTTGATTTAGAAATTTGATATGCTGGTATATTCATGATGTTAAATAAAATTCCTATTCTTTCCATCTCCCCCCAAAAAGCAATAACCAGAAAACCTGGATATTTGAGTGTCAAGCAACAATTATCAGAAATATGATAATTTTAGCAGCCTGGAAATATTTTAAAATACTTTGTGAAAAGACACAATATGGAATATATACTTAGAGCTGTGGAGGGAAGATGACTATATAAAAAAAGACGAGGACACAGAAAAATGCAAACATGAGTTAAGGAGGATGGATTGTTGGCTAAAGTTTGTTTATTGGTCCAGTAATTTTATTTTATTTATTTATTTTTTTTAACGATTTTATTTATTTGAGAGAGAGAGAGAGAGAGCACGAGAGGGGGGAGGGCCGGCCAGAGGGAGAAGCAGACTCCCCGCTGGGCAGGGAGCCTGACGTGGGGCTGGATCCCAGGACCCTGGGATAATGACCTGAGCTGAAGGCAGACACTTAACTGACTGAGCCACCCAGGTGCCCCTGGTTTGGTAATTTTAATGTAATATTTAATTTTAAAAAATAGAGAAAGAGAAATGTGAAGTCCAGATAACCCTGTTAAATAATTTGCCTTGTACTGTGACATGTTTTGACATTACCAAATTGCTTGGGCTTTAGAGTGTCCAGCCTGGAAAATGCATGATAACTGAATATGGAAAATTCTTCTAAAGGCCAATTATTATTTCTTTATTTTATCATGAGCTGCTTTCTCTATTCACTTAAATTCTTTATCACAGATAGGTTTGCCATGGTATTGCTGAGGTTTTTTTTAACTGTTGTATTGAACCATTCCATTAGTGAATTTGAAATTTTTCTTGATCAATATGGCTATTTTCTTTAAAACGTTTTCCCCTTGTTCTGGTATGTCAGGTAACAGAGATCCTGTTAACATTAGTCAAATATATTGTTTAAATGAAAGACTTAACAGTAATGAATAGTTTGTTTTTAGGAAAGAACTGGAAAAACTACGAAAGGATTTGGAAGAGGAGAAGGCAATGAGAAGTAATCTAGAGGTAATTCATTTCTCTTAACATTGAGATTGTAGTCAGCATAAACTAGGTGTTTTTTCCCATCTCTGCTAGGTGATTGGGTTCACTACAAATTATGCTATCCTACTTAAGTTGGACACTCCCTGCCGCTTGATAGCCATTTAACTAACCTTTTGTTGACTCCTTGTCACATTCCATTCATTCATGCAGCAAATATTTTTGAGCACTAGCTCTCAGGCAATGTGTGAGAGGCATAAGGTATACATTCATAAATAAAACAAACATGGTTCTGGCCTTGTAAGAGTGTGTAGTTCTAGATCTTTTGCATTCTTGCTTTCTTGAACTATTTCTCTTTTTTTCCCACAGTTAAACTTTTTTCTTTTTAATTTTTTGTTTTTGGCCTGGAGGCAAGGGTGGTGGGGGTGAGGGTGGTAATGGGATGACTATAGATTTGTTGACTTGATGTCTCACTGAGCATTTACTTCATAACTATAAAGTCATCATCTTCACTCTTTGCTGATGACTACAATTTCACTTATTTTCCTTAACTTTTTTTCCATCTGCTCCATCCACGCTTACTTTGGTCTTCATTTGTATTCTTATTTTCTGCATATTTCAGAGAAAGTGTACTCTGCCTTTTTTCAGAAGCTCTTCCCATTCTGTACTTAAGTATTTCATATGCTTCCCTATTTTTACCTTGCCTTGTTGCTTACCCTATTTCTCTTGTTAGCATTGTGAAACAGAAAGAACATGGGAATGGAAAAACAAAACAAAACAACAACCAAAGAAGATCTTGAGCCCCTCTTCTGACTTATACTGGTGACTTTCAGCTCTAAACTATGTGTCAGTTAGGCTTGGCACCTCCTGTACATTATCTCAGTGGACACACATAACAACTTGTAAGGATTATTGTTCCTATTTTAAGGATGAGGAAACAAGGGTTTAGGGTGATTAAATCAGCAGTTGGGCTGAAATTTTTAACAGAAACAACCAGACTTCAGAAACTTTGCTCTCAGGGATTAAGTTATACTCTTTGAATTTGAACTTGAGGAAGTCACTTAGCTGCCTTTTAGTTTTAGTTGTTGAGATAATATATGTGAAGGTCTTTGGTAAATTATCAAAACTCCATTTTCACTCTTACATCTGATGTATCCCTTTTATTGTCACTTGCCCTTTTTCCATGAAAATACTCAGTTTTTCCCCTATTTCAAAAAATCAAAGCCCTCTTTCAGGTCCAGCTGCCCTCTTAATCTGTAGTTTTCACTTTTCATTTGCATTTCATTTGCTGCAAAATAAACAACCAAAAAAAAGTGTACGTTTGTGGTCTCTAATTCTTCACCTTTAATTCAGTCATTAACAACTCTTACATTTTAGGTTTACTGAAGGCAACTCCAGTGTCTCCAGTTTCTACAGCATTTCACATTTTTAAATGTGTTGCCACTTTTTCTGTCATGGTTTATGTGATCCTGCATTCTTTTGTTTCAGTCCACTTCTCAGCCTCCTCTTCTTTTCTCTAAGTGAAATGTTCCTTCAGAGCTGTCCTTGGCCCTCCTCTCAGCATCTCCTCACTCTTTTCCTACCTGTACCCTCAAGCATCGTGATTAGCTCTCGTGCTTCTCCCATCTGAATCTAATTCTCTTTTCCCAGCTTCTCTCCTGTTTCCAGCTGCTTGTCTCTCTGGTTGTTCTGCTGTGATCTTAGAACTAGCATGTACCCTTTTACGTTTATCATCTTCCTTTCCTGCTTTTCCGATTTTCTGTTCTGTTGATCATTTCATTGCCTTTCAAGTCTTACAGACATAGTACTTCCAGTCTAGTTGCATTCACATTCAGGCCAGTTAGCTTTACTCCCTCACCTTTATCACCTTGTTCCTAGTATTTCTGTCCTTTTCCCATGCTCTTTATCTTCTCTTTAGCTGTTTAAGCTTCTCTCATTCTTATCTCAAATTAATCTTCCTTTATTTAGTACTTTCAAGAACTTTCTGTTACTTGCTGAATAAAGTTCAGACTTCTCAACTTAGCGTGTGAGGTCTTTTATGTCTTGGTCCTGGTTTATCTTTTCTTGCTTGCAGATCCTCAGTTGTCCCTCACAGTTAATTCGTCTGAATTTTTGCTCTTACTGTATTTTCTTGGATTTTCCTTTTATTTCATCTTCTCATGCGTAGGTTCTACAGATTCTGAAAGCTTACCTCCAGCAGTCACCCTCATTTAGTACCCATCTTCCTCTGATTTAAAAGTAATTTTGTCTTCTTCGAAATTCATGTCCTTTATTTTGAAAAGGATAAATAAGTAATAATTTTCTATCTTATCACTGTGACATTATGGACTTATTTTGCCCATCTTCTAGATTGTAAGACTATTTTGAGGGTGTATCTGTCTGTTCCATCTTTGTCCATAGCTCCTAGCAAAGTGCTGTATACATATTAGCTAATTTTTGTCAAAGAATACATATTAAAAATGTCTTAAATTCCCAGTGTGTAACACAGTAGAAATTCAGAAATTAAAAACAAGTTTCTTGATTTTTATTTCTTGTATTTCCTACATACACATATTCATATATGAAAATAAGGTGTTATAAGCAAGAGGAACTAATACAGTGTTGAATCTCTATATATGATTTAATTTGTCATAAAAATAATGACAAGTCAAATGAATATTTCATTTTTGAAGAATTTTATTTGATTCAATTTTTTAGCAAAATCAGCTGTTACTTAGACTCGCACTGATTTGTATTACAATTTTTTTTTGCCTAATGGGGAAAGTTTGACCCTTGTATTTATAAAAGCATACTTAATAAGAGTTTTAAGATCATACATTGAAAGGAGAAATTCTATTTCCCTAAAGATTAAAAGTAGTACTTTGAACTATGAAGTTAACGTACAGTATTAAATTATACTGAGGAATGATAAAAGGAATAAAGATGAACAATGAACATAGAAGTGCTAGAAGAGAAACTCTAGCAGTAAAAATATTTGCTTGATATCTAAATTTATGTGACAGTCTATAAGGAGTATTACTGATTGATGCAGGGTTATTCTTTCTGTCCCCTACTCCTTTTTTCACCAGTGTTTTTTTTCCCCCCCATTTTCTTTGCATCCTTGCTTGTTAAAATTGGTATAGTTTGTTCATGTATCTTTGGAATAGAGATGATAATAGCACATCATGATGAAGATTGAAGGTATTTTGTCTCAGTCCAGGCTGAAGATCAAGGCTTGTCCCAAACTAGTGCTGTTAAAATATTTACCTAATAATCATATTAGTGGAAGATTAATATCAGGAAAGATCCTAGAATTAACAAACCATATTTGAATGATTAGAATCCCTTAGGAGATTCTGAGCATACTGAAATTATACATTTTGACTGGCAAAGTGCTATCATTTAATAATGAATTATTTGTCAGAGTTTAGCTATAGCATGTATTACTTATATGCAGCATTGGGGACAGGGATGATGCTCTCAGGAGGAGGTAAAGCCTAAATATTTCCACATGCAGTGAAAGGTCAGAGATCATCAAAACCTTATATAATTGGGAAGAGTAAAAAACTGGGCTTCAGAGCCTTAGACCCAATCAGTGCAAGTTCTGTACCACTTGCTAGTGTGGGCACTTGGCATGGTATTTAATCATGATTTGTAATATGTCAGAATTAACCACAGTTATTGTGAACATGTATTGAATTTTCCTAATTCTCTTAAGTTTCTTAAATTGTGAATTTCTGTTAAGTGAAGGATGTCTTCTGCCTAAAGGTGGAAATATTTCCAACACATTGACTGAATCTTAGAGATATTCCTGGGTTTTAAAAAGAATTTAATCTAGAACATACTGTTTACAGATGAGGAACTTAAGAGCAAATGAGGTTAAGGGATTTGCCAATTTCACTAGGTAGTAAGTGAAAAACATAGGACTAAACTGGTCTTTATTATCATTTTTCAGTTCTTTACTGCCCCCCCCCTTTGTTTAATTACAGGTACTTGTACATTTCTTAATTTGGTTTCAAGGATTCTCCTGTTCTTTGGAGGGCTGATTTTATGACAGTATTTTTTCAGATAATCCCATTCCTTAATATTGTTCTGGCTGAAACAACTGTAGTTGTTGTTTTGTGGTTGTCTTCTGCCATTTAGGAACTTGTATTAGGAACTTGTGATGTGTTCTTCTGTTAAACTTTTTCTATATTGATCACACCATCGGAAATTGGATTTTAGAATGGAAATCAAAATCTGGAGTCTTCAAAGTATTATTGGATCTTAATGACATAGGATAAAATAAAGAAATTTGACTAAAGATATTTTATTTATTGTCAACTTATGTTTTATATCTTAGGTGGAAATAGAGAAGCTGAAAAAAGCAGTCCTGTCTTCTTAAAATGGCATGGCCCTGTGTTCTTAAGGTTCCAGGGATTCAGAAGCAACACTATGAACTTCAACTGACTTGTTACTTAAAAATAACAAATGCTGTTGTCCTGATAAAGAAATATGAGTATTTGAACTATAATCTATAGAAAAGTAGGGAGAGGGTGGATTTTTTTTTATATATATTTTGTTTTGCCAATATGAAAAAAGAAGAGGCCTTATATTTCTTATGTGCTGGAATTGCAAACTTTTTTTTTTTTAGTTTGCTTGAAAATACTACTGAATCTGTATAAAAAGGAAAGAAAGTTCACAATAGTCTTTTTATTGAAACTTGTAGTATTATTTTTAAAGAGATCTATACTATAAATATGGTGATATCTTTACAAATAATCTGTAAAATATACTATTTGAGAGGGACAAATTAGCTTTATAGTAACTATAGCTACTACTTTTCCCATAATACATAAGGGATATAAACTTTGTGTATATATATATATATTTTTTACTTTTAGCTTCTTACCCAGGATTACACTGTTGTGCCTGTTTGTTTGCAGTGCTGTTTATACTCTGGGTGATGAAATAGGAGTTTCCTAGCTATAAACCAGATTATTCACCCAAGCATATAGTAATAACTAATGAAACAACCAAAATAATTTCTTCAATTTTTAGAATGTTTTATATTGCTTGCACTATAGGATTCATAAAAGGAATTTAGTTAAAACGTATTGGATTGTTCACTATATTTGGGAAAATATGAGCTATATTTTAAATTCATTAGATCGAGGAACTAAAAATGTCAATTTAACCCTTAACCTGTGCCTAGAAACTACAGCACATATAATATGCAAACACCAGCCTTATTGCTGTACTTTTCTGCTTATTTTACAGGCTCAGATATTACTCATTTTGTGATCTTGTGATTGAGTTCTTCATGCTCCTCCCTCTGATTTTTAATAATGGTAATATGAGAACAAAACTCAGAACATTGAGAACTTCGGTGTGAGGTTCATACTTTGACAAATTATCATCATGTAAATACTCAGGTTTTACAATGTGTAGTTTACCTAAAAGACCAAACTAACTGATGGAGATATTTTAGGCTGTCATTTAGATACCAGGGTGTTAGTATATCATAAAACATAACAGTACAGCTTATTTAAAACCAAATATAGTTGACCATATTCAAAATGCATTTTCACAGGATGGATGAATTAGTAGTTTCTTCAGAGTCACTTATGAACAGTTGAACGTTTTAAAATGTTGGTTCTATAGATAACATGTCTTAAAATATGTGGGTTTCTATTAAAAAGAGAAAAATTGACTTTTCATTTATAAAAAAATTAGATTTTAAGCTTTATTATAGCAAAGACGTTCAGATTTTGAGTACCACCTATCATGCTTCCGTTTTGTGTTATTTTAAACGACCAAACCAATATTTTCCTTTAAGTTTTAATCTTATATACTGAAATCTTGTGTTAATGAAATTTTGCCATGTTGTCTCACATAAAAGAGAACTGAAGTAGAAAATAATAGAAATTCCAGGAATTACTTAATGTTAAATTGAGGAAACATGGTTGTGCATTGAGTATGTACATTTTAACTCTTTAAAGAGTCCTTGGGCTTTTCTGATTAGGTCACTACTGAACAAAATTGTTTACTCCTATTCTAATATTTTTAAGTGACTTGTCGAATGATTTCCTTCTTGCTAAAAAAATTAGGTTTTCTTTTTTTTTTATTTTATGTTACTTAGATTTTGTTTTCTTTTAATTAAGTCCTTAGGTAGAAATAAAAACATTGTATCCTAGAAATCATTCTCCAGCTTTCTGACTGGAACATCTATTAAGTGACCCCTCCTCACCCTGATAATGGGGTAAGGGAAGTTTCCAGCAGATTTCAGACGGTTCTTAAAGTTTTTCTTGGTCATTTTCTCACTAGTGCATAAAATGAAGGTGGTCATGAATGCTGACATACATTTAAAGTATCTGCTTTGTATACTCCTCAGTCAGAATAGAAATTAAAGTACTGTGTCTCTATTAGAAAATTATTGTGGCTCTATTTTTCTGCCCTTGATCAAAAAGTAAAGTTCTTAAAGCCAAACTCAAGGGAAAAATGATTACTTCAATCTAGCAATTTACCAGTATTTGCTCTTGATGTGGGAATTTTATTATTTTTATTCATAAAGTTCATATCACAAAATAGCCTTTATTTGGGGATAAATCATTGTTTTTTCTATGAGTGAGTATAAATGACAGACTAGAGATGAACAGCGTAGAATCTGTCATTGCCAAATTATTAGTGAATGTATTTTTCAGGTCTGCTATTCTTTGAAACACATAATATTACTAATTTTCCTACTTGTATTTCAATATTGGAAGTATTGTGTGTGTGTGTGTGTGTGTGTGCGCGCGTGCGTGCTTGCTTGTGTGTGACCACCAAGCTTTAGTGGTTGGTCTTACTATAAAGGTGTTACCTCTTTACAAAATTTAAGTCTGAAGATAGGAAGAGAATGGGGGTTCTCTTTTTTATGCTTTACTGTGATCACGGGGAAAAAAAAAACCAAGTGCTCTCTTGAGTTGTTGGTAAACATTTTGTGCTTGCATTTAAACTTGAAATGTATGAACAGAATAAGACAATCAGTTAAAATCAGAAATGAGAAGCGTTAAAAATTTAATGGCCTTGTTTTGCTGTAGCAATAAAATGACCAAGTGCAATGATTTGATTTAATAAAATCATCTTTTAAAAGTTGCTGCTATGAATATTTTTAGCCATAAAACTTTACCCTTGTTTTAGCCTGACTTGCCTTCAGTAACTATTATGTAATGCAGTTGGCGTTGTGGTATTCTAACATTCCAAAAAAATAAAAATAATATATATGTGGGGAAACTCAAAATAGTATACTTCACTGACTTGTTTACAGGTGCTGTAAAAAAGCATGCTTCTCCCTCAAGAAGAAAAACAATAAAGAATAGTATTGCCAGTTGTGTTGGTCTTTATTAATTTTTCATTCACATCAGCATATGTTTATTGCAAAGTATGATGAAAATTCTATTACTTGGGAGTTTTCCAAATAAGGGAAACAATGTAAATAGTAAAATGAAAGCATTAAAAGTTCTGGGCCTATGTGACTTTTACTGAACCTTTGCGAGTCTCTTTCCCCCCTGAAACTGTGAGATGATAATTTCTACCAAGTTTATTGGGATAATTTGAAATGATGTACATATAAGTATGTTGCAGAATAGTTGGCATAGAGTGGATTTTTTTTTTTTTTTTTTTTTAGTGGATGTTTCTGTTACACTCTTCTATGATGTAAATTAGATAAGATTTAAAAGAAAGGCATAGTAGTTCTCCCCCTGTTTTTGAATACAGCATCTCTTTCTTTTGGGGGAGATAGCTCCTTATATTTGCATTATATTCAAATAGACCTGCTACCATCTTAAAGATTCTGCCTCCCTGACCACCCAGTGATTGACCCAAGGGCGAGTACTTTGCCCAAATTGAGTTCCTGACTTAGAGACTGATTGTAAAAATTTGAAAGAAAGGGGCGCCTGGGTGGCTCAGTTGGTTAAGCGACTGCCTTCGGCTCAGGTCATGATTCCAGGGTCCTGGGATCGAGTCCCGCATGGGGCTCCCTGCTCGGCGGGAAGCCTGCTTCTCCCTCTCCCACTCCCCCTGCTTGTGTTCCTGCTCTCGCGCTCTCTCTCTCTCTCTGTCAAATAAATAAATAAAATCTTAAAAAAAAAAAGAGTCTCTTATGGGGGCGCCTGGGTGGCTCAGTCGTTAAGCGTCTGCCTTCGTCTCAGGTCATGATCCTGGAGTCCCGGGATCGAGTCCCGCATCGGGCTCCCTGCTCGGTGGGGAGTCTGCTTCTCCCTCTGACCCTCCCCCCTCTCATGTGCTCTCTCTCATTCTCTCTCTCTGAAATAAATAAAACCTTAAAAAAAAAAAATTTGAAAGAAAAAAAAAATTTTTTTCTTTTTTGAAATAGCACTGGTCTCAGCATGGGAGTGCTCTCAGTTAATAGTCTGTCATCTGGAAAAAGCTGATTTGGAAGAACAGATCTTTAAATAGAGCATAAAGAGATGGAAACAATCCAGAGAATTTTAAAACTGATTACAGTCATTCCTAAATCCCAGCTGTCCATCCACTGCTTGGTTCCTTAAGCATAAACTTGCTCTTAAATTTTTTGGGTTTCTGATCTCGCAATTGGAAGTCCTGGTAAAATAAAAAAACAAGAGTCCAGAAGACCTCAAGGCCCATGTACTCTTGCCGAAAATATGCCACATACATGACTGTAGGCTTTTTAGAAATCCACCTGAAGATTTGAATCCTAGAAAAGGAATAAGACACCAATATGAAGTAATACAGAAAAGAAAAAAATGTAGCAAGTCATTTAAGTTAAAAATGTAGTTTGAAAATTTCTACGTGCTTCTTACTGGCCTTGATAAACACTAGGCATAAATTAAGCCTGCCAGGTACAGGATGGTGAAGTTTTGGATTATAGAATTTTATTTTTTATTTTTATTGGTGTGGGAAACAAAGGCAGAAGGAAATGTAGATAAGATTAAATGTCCTTATAACCTGCAGCCCATTGACAAATAACTTGAGGCCGGCAGAGTATAATGTTCCTCCAGGAAGTTCCCAATTGTCTTAGTACTAATGTCTTGCTAGAGGGAAAAAGAGCCTTGGTTTGACAACAGCAAGACCTCCAGTATCCTGTGAGTCTTCTTTAGCATAATGAAAATCCTTTTGAAACTTCCCTTATCTTTACTTCCCCCACCCCCGAAGTATAAAATCAGTTGCTCCTCACAGTCCCAGGGCCTCAGCTCCTTCTCATCCCCAAGCTCTAGTAAAACCCTTTTTGTACCAAACACGGCTCTAAAATCTTGGCTGTCGACTCCAGAACCTCACCAACATTCCAAAACGACGTCATTGTCTTTTGGATTACAGAATTTTAGTATTTGAAGGGACATTGAAGAGGTTGAACAATCCAATCCCTGTGCAGATGGTTTTATATGAAAATACAATTTGCAGGTTTAATTCTAGGAAATAAAAGCAGCAGTTCAACTCAATCTGTTTGGCTTTATTACTTGCCAATTAAGATTTAGAGAGTAGACTGGGTGGGTCTTGGTGTTAAAATTTGTTTCTGAATACTAAACATTGCTTTCATTTTGCCACTAAGACCTTTATTGTGAATATGCTTGTATATATATATATAAGGAAAATAAATTTAGAAATAGGTATCAATATTTTTTGCATAGAGCCAGTAATCTTTTCTATCACAGAAGGTGTTGTGGTTTTCATTTTGCAACTATTGGGTGGTATTTTTTTCCTATCAGGTTACAAGTGTTTTTTATTAGCTACATTTCAGTTCCTAAAAAATTGTGTGAATAAAGTTATTAAAAGTAAAACTCATTTTTAAGAAGTGTACTGAGTAACTTAATTCTTCAGTAAAGAAAATCACTTAACATTTCATAGTATATAGTGTATTTTTAGAACTATTCCTAAAACATTAATTGAACAGAATGCAAATACAATCTGATATGACACATTTTTACTCCTCATCTTCCTTGAAAATGACTAAAAACAAACAGGATGAAAAATAGATTTAGTAGATTAAAAAAGAGATGTAAAAAACATCGCTCTCCGGGCGCCTGGATCACTCTCTGGGCGCCTGGGTGGCTCAGTCAATAAGCGTCTGCCTTCAGCTCAGGTCATGATCCTAGGGTCCTGGGATCGAGCCCCACATCGAGCTCCCTGCTCAGCGGGAAGCTTGCTTCTCCCTCTCCCACTCCCGCTTGTGTTCCTGGTCTCACTGTCTCTCTGTCAAACTCTTTTAAAAAATCGCTCTCCAATAAGGAAACAACCACAGTTTATAATAATAAAAAAAAATAACCTCCCAAATGCTTTGAGATTTGGAACAAAATGAGGGACAGCCTGAATACTGACATAAGCCTCCCCAGACCTGTGTCAGGTGCAGATTCCTCTGAAATGTTTATCTGATCATCTTAGGCCCAAGTCCTGTATGGCAGAATGGCACAGGACATGGGACTGAAAGAGAAGCCACACTATTAATTTGAAGGCTGAAAACCAAGGGGAGGGAGACATGCTCTTAGGAAAGAAAACAGCTCTGATGAGAGCGTGTTTCGGTAACAGACGGAATTAAAGCTACGTTCCCTCCCTTGTCGAACTCCTCCCTGAGCTAGTCAGCAAGTAACTGACACCGTTCAAAGGTGAGTGATCAGACACACTACACACAAGGACATTTATAGCTTGTGCTATATTCAGATTTGTAAAACATTGTCCTAAAACAAAGACTTGATCCTGCAAATAGAAATCCCTGTGACACCCAGGCGCCCCAAGTGGTCAGTTTAATTACCCTAAGGTTAACAGGAAATTTATCTTTACTCTAAAAATAGGTATCATGTCAAATACTGAGCTAATGTATGCATTGTGCTTACCATGTTCCAAGCACTGTTGCAGGTAACATTTGTCATCTATCATGTATCTTGGCAATTTTATGTAATAGGCACTATTGTTAACGCTGCACAGATGAGGAAACAGGCTTGAGGGGCTAAGCAACTTGGCCAAGTCTGCTGGGCTAATAAGAGATGGAGCTAAACCCAGACAGGTTTTGAAGCCTGTGTTCTTGATGGTATGCTAGCCCTACATAGATAATGTATGGGAAAGAAGGAGCCTGAACTGGGAAATTTCTATTCTTAGTTCTTTCAGTCTTCGTAATCCTTTATATTACCAAATTTTTCCATCAGTGAGGGAGACTAGATAATTTACAAAATCCATTTTCAGTGATCCCATAGTCTGTTTAGATTTGTTTGTGTCACATGTAAGATTTTAAGGAACATTCTCTGTTTCTTAGTGTACATCTTTGCAAACGTAAGTGATTTTCATGGCTTTTCAGTCAAGGTGGGGAAAGAAAAGCCTTACTTGGCTCCCATAAAGAAATGACCACTAGATGGTAGTCAAATAAAGCTCAGCTGCTTTTGTGTGTCTTGAGTAAAAAGGCTTGTAGAAGCTGCAAATAAAATCTTTGGGCTCCAGCCCTCTGAATTCATGCAGAAGTAGGACACAAGCACCTAGCCACTTCTGCTGAGTTCCGCATGATACAATGAAAAGAATTGAGGCCTTGGAATCCAAGAGATCTGGCTTTGAAAACTGGCTCTAAAAAATTAGTAGCTGTGTGAATTTGGCAAATCACTCAAATCTTGTCTCTTCCCTGATATCTTAGGAGAATTTTTAAAAATTACTCTTGTTCGGGGCGCCTGGGTGGCTCAGTCGTTGAGCGTCTGCCTTCGGCTCAGGTCATGGTCCCAGGGTCCTGGGATCGAGCCCCGCATCAGGCTCCCCGTTCAGCGAGTAGCCTGCTTCTCCCTCTCCCACTCCCCTTGCTTGCGTTCCCTCTCTCGCTGTCTCTCTCTCTCTCCGTCAAATAAATAAAATCTTTATAAAAAAATTACTCTTGTGTTCCCTCTCTCGCTCTCTCTCTCTCTGTCAAATAAATAAATAAAAAATCTTAAAAAAAAGATTAAAAAAAAAAATTACTCATAACTTAAAGCCTTTCCCTCTTGCCATACTCAGAGAAGAGAGAGAAAGGGGGCCCTGAGCGCTTTGTGTTTGTAATCTCATCACAACAACAGCAACCAAACGATCTTCCTCCTGTTTGTTGAGACCATGAAGGCTCCTCTGAACCCAGGCTGCTGTAGTGGTTCTTCAGATCTTCTCACACATGTGATCTGCTATTGTCCATCCTTGCTTTGCTGGGAGCTGCTTCTGTTTCTCCATTTTGTCCTGCCATGTGTTCCTATATCAACCAGGCCAAAGACAACAAATCTCCTCCACAGGCACTTAGGAAACAAGTTCACAAAATAGTAAGCTTGTGCTGTGGGCTTCTTGCGGAGATTCTGATCAAGCATCCCTTACTTTGCCACTCTGTCTTCTCCCCAAGGGCCTAGTGTAATTGCCACAGAGTTGGAGTCCGGCATGACAGCCCAGAGCACGGAGTCGTCGGAGAGTCCATGGTGCTGTGACTATGCTTGAAAAAGCAAATCTGTTTTCAGCTCAAATTCTAAGCCTAAAATGACTTTTCAATTCCGAGAAAATGGAATTAAAGTGTCCGTATCATGGTGATGACTACAGGGCCACAGAAACAGAGAAGAATAGTATCCCAGAAAGGGTAAGGTCATCAGGAAGACTGCAGAGGTGGTACAGACGTTGGGGGAGAACAGAGTGGGACAACATCAGACAGCTCTTTCCATGACCAGTAGACTCAGCCAGCCATCTGCAGGGCACTTCCCTGAGTATCAGCTGGTTGATAAGCGCTCAAGGCTTAGTTATTTTGAGCAAGTGACAGAACTAGAGGTTATCTATGATTCTTAATAGTGGTAAAGGTTCTGGAGGGTGACAAAAGCAATGAAAGTATTCAGATGTAGAAGGAACCATTTCCTTAATCTCACCAAGATTATCACCAGTCCCGTGGCAGGAGGGAAGGAAATGAAAAATGAAAGAAAATAATGTATATTTATCTTAGTCCATTGCATATGTCTGTGTACGTGTCATGTAAAAAGGCTTTATGCTTATTTGATTTTATCTTGATCTTTTTTTTTTTTTAAAGATTTTATTTATTTATTTGACAGAGAGAGTGCGAGAGAGGGAACACAAGCAGGGGGAGTGGGAGAGGGAGAAGCAGGCTTCCCGCAGCAGGGAGCCCGATGTGGGGCTCGATCCCAGGACCCTGGGATCAGGACCCGAGCCGAAGGCAGACGCTTAACAACTGAGCCACCCAGGCGCCCCTGATTTTATCTTGGTCTAAAGCCCTTGTTCCTGCTGACGGCAGGAAGAAAAGACAAAATTTATCATTCAAAGGCAACAATCTTATATGGCTTACATTATTATATGTATATAAAGTAGCAATTAAAGTTCTTCTCAAGCTGTTTCCCCTACTCAAGGGTCTTTGTTCTTAGGGTGGTGACTGTGTGCTGGGAAATTAGATACATCTTGGCAGCAGGAGGAGGTAGGACCTCAGTTTTATGCTCTGTCCTTTGAGTCTTCTTTGGTCTCCCAGGGCAGTATCTTCACTGATCCCATGTCCACTGAGGTGCTGCTCACCCTGACGAGTTTCCCATGGCATTGCACTGATAACACACTTGGTTCCTGCCCAGATCTCCAAGAACAAGTCTCTGATCGTAGCACTGCCTCATCTCATGTTGATTTTTCCAACAATTCTCCAAGCTTCCCCTAACTAAGGCCTCCATAGATTTCTGGGTAAAGTTATGCTCAGGCAGGGGAAGAGAGATGATTAACACCTAGCTTATTACACTCTTATTTCCTTTGCTTTTACTATTTATTGTCTTGGTTCAACATTTAGCAACATGCCGGGCACCTCATGAGACCCCTCTAGTTTGAAACTCCCCATGACATGTTAGTGGAAATGGGGCTTTCATCCCTCGTTCTTGGGTCTCCCCAAGTGTAGCTGTGTGTTCCTGAGCCCCTTGCTTCCCTCTGCCCTTTCCTTCCCAGATGAGTATAGACCTGAGAAGATACTTACATCTCATGTCTTGCCCTGCTCTCGTTCTCTCTTCGGGCCCCTCCTGTCCCAGAAGGAGAAGGGCTCTGTATTCATTTCCCATTGCTTCTGTGGTCACCACAAACTAGTGGCATAAACAACAGAAAGTATTATCTTACACACTGGAGATCAGAAGTCTCACTGTGCCAAATCAAGGTGTTGGCAGGGCCAAGTTCATTTCTGGAGGCTCTGGGGGAGAATTCTTTCCTTGCCCTTTCCAATTTCTACAGGCTGCCTACGCTTCTTGAATTGGGACTCCCTTTCTCTGTCTTCAAAGCCAGCAATGTTGGGGTGAGTCCTTACATTGCCTCTCTCCACCCTTTTGTGTAGTCCCAACTTTCTGTGACCCCGAATCTCCCATCTCCTTCTTCTACCTTGAAGAGCCCTTGTGATTCCACTGGGCTCACCTGGGTAATCCAGGCTAACCTTCCCATCTCAAGGTCCTGACTTACCACATCTGCAATCCTGTTTGCCATGTATGGGGATATATTCACAGGCTCCAGGGATTAGGACATCTACGTGGACATCTATGGTGTGGGGAAGAGAGGGGATTATTCCGCCTACTATAGGCTCTCTTCTCCCTGTCAGACTGAAATGTTCCTATGTCCCAGCCTTATTCCCTTCTGTTTGGAGTATTGTTGGAAAGGCTCAGGGGAACAATTCAGTTCACAAGTGAGAGAAAGTACGTTTTTAAGGGGTGTATTTCAAAAAGTCATCCCCAGTTTGAGCAGTGACTTATTCATGGGATTCTGTCAGAATTGAGGACTGCGCTGTACAAATCCTTTGCATAATCCTCTGAGGTAAAACAACAACAACAACAACAAAAAACAAAATAGAACAAAGAACCCTTTACATATTGTTTCATGTGTAATAGATAGCTGGACTGGTGGAACACTACCCTTCTAGAGACCCCCTCCCCCCCAAGGAGTCCCCCTGGTAGAACCTCAGGACTCGGGTGCCCCAAATGGGAAGTTCGAGGTAAGTGGAAACTTTCACAGTATTATCACTTTTAAAACTTTTGTTGCTTTTGCATTTTGTTTTAGACACTTTTTTCTTTTTTCCTTTACTTTACTATAGGGCATTTCCGCCACTGGGGCTGCAGGTAAACGGGGGGCGGCCTGCAGACGGAGAGGAGAGGCCCTGGAGCTGGCTGGGGGCCCACCCACGCACACCTGCGCTGTGGGCTGCCTGGGAGTCACGTGCTGCAGCCTGGTCCTGGGATTGCTTCAGGCCGAGCTGCGTCTTTCTGGGCGCTTTTCCTTCCTGCCCCTACGGAACAATCTCCAGAGCGCAAGGAGAGTGGGCAGGGCTTCCTGCAGACTCTGTGATTTCTGGTGCGTTCTTGGCAACCACCCGCTTTGCAGGTGCAGGCTGAGACTTTGGTAACAGCTCCTAGTATTGCTCCCCTGGCCATTCCAACAGATGTGTAAACCTCTCATTCCCTAGATTAAAACCCTCAGTACTTGGAATACGAAGAGTTGCTTCTGTTTTCTGAAAACCTGACTGATGAAGGTTTTTGTTTTGCACTTTTCCCACAAATCCCACAAATCTGGTAACCAGAAAAGAGATAACAATTACATTTTTTTTAACAATGACAAATATTTTGAAAAAATTATTTTTAAAAAATTTGTCCATGTGGCATGGATATAAACTGGATATTTTATTACCTGACATTTTATTAGTTTTTTCACATCATTAAGTATTCCCCAAAACATGAATTTACGTGTGTAATATTCTATCATATAAACTATAAAATATATTTAACTAATTTAATTGTTGAACTGTTGGACATTTACATAAATTTCTGTTTTTCACTATTATAAGGCTGTGATAAAACTTCTTTTACATGAATATTTGGATACATCTCATATCCTTACAATAAAGACCTAGAAGTGGCATTACCAGCTGAGTTAATGATATGAAGATGTTTAATGGTTTAAATATATGTACCCAGAGCCCTTTACATAAATTGTACCTAATTATACTCCCTACTTCTCTCTTCACAAGGCTTACATCAGTCTGCATGGGCTCCAAGTAGGCTGAGCCTCCATCCCGGGTTTACCCTGTGTATAAACTCTGGTAGCTATAGCAGTAGATGACATTAATACAAATCCATTAATACACACCCACAGTGAGGCAAGGAGAAGAAAGTGAGACTAGAGAAGACCTGATGAGAGGGGCACCTGGGTGGGTCAGTCAGTTAAGTGTCTGCCTTTGGCTCAGGTCATGATCTGGGGGGTCCTAGGATCGAGCCCTGCATCAAGCCCCACATGGAGTCCCACACTCCATGTGGGGCTCCCTGCTCAGTGGGGAGTCTGCCTTTCCCTCTCCCTTTGCCCTTCTCTCCCCTGCTCATGCTCTCTTTCTCTCAAATAAATAAATAAAATCTTAAAAAAAAAAAAGGACCTAATGAGAAAACAATAGAGAGTAATAAGCTAATGCCCTGCTCGACTCAAACCCCCTTCTGACCCTGGTCATTGTCCCAGATGAGGCTTTTCCATTTCAGAAGAGTTTTCTCTTATGAGGATAAATTATTTATCATGAGGCAGTGAGTTCCTAAGGCTAATAGTCTGCTAGAAAACTTCCTTCTTCTAGACCTGTGTGAAGACAGATTAGATTCACAAGCTTTGATGCCTGATATTTAAAGCACATCCCAGTGTGATCTGTATTTACTTTTCTAGTTTTCTCTTCTGTTTTACTCATGCCCCAAAAGGCACATATGCTCTGAGCTAAACTACAGCAGTACCAGTGATGGGAGAACTAGTGATAGTAATGGTAGTAGGAGTGGTAGCAAAGGTAGCTAACGCTTATAAGGACTTGTGCCAGGTACTCTTGGAAGGGATTTAGAACGGATCAACTCTGACAATCCTTTGAGGAAGGTAATATTATCAAATCCTGTATTTGGCTGCATGTAAACACACACACACAACAAAACCACAGTACAGTGTAATTTTTTCTCATAATGTCACAAATCAGGAGATAGCCCAGAACTTGTGTAAACTGCTCAAGGAAGGTATCAAGAACCACAACTTCTCCTATTTCTGTTCTGCCATCCTTAGCATGTGGCTTTCATTCTTGATTTTACAAAATAGGTGTTGAATCTGAATCCCAGGTAGAAGGCAGGAATGCCTTCTTTCATGTGCCTGCTGAATCTGCTCCCCCGACTTCCCTTTCTTTTAATGGAAAAGAATAGGAACTTTTCCAAAAGCTTCACCCAATGACTTCAACTAACTTCTCATTGACCAGAACTTGGTCACATAACCAGCTCTAGTCACAAGGGTTTGTTGGAATGCATGCATTTTAACAGAACACATTGCAACTCTGAAGAAAATCAGACAGAGCTTGTTAATAAGGGAAAATGGAGTGTAAATATTGGGTGGACAAATAGTTTGCCACTCCCCCATCTACAGATGAGCAAACTGAGGAAGGGAGAGGTGATAACTGGCCAAGTTTACACAGCTGGTTGGTGATGGAGGAGGCATAAATGTGCCTTTTAGAGAACCAAGCTCTGGTACAGTGGGTCTATGTGCTTTGAGAATCCCTCAATAGTTCTTTTGGCTCAGAAGGATGCACTCACACACATACATGATTTTCATACAGTTTTAAGGGTTTGATGTGCTTCTACAGCCTATTTTAATAGATACTATTTTAGGACCCCCTAATCACCTCTATAACACTAAATTGAATTAATAAGAACTAAAATTTTTTCTTATAAAAAGTTTTGCAAGACAGGATCTACAGACAATGCAAGGGGCAAAGGCTAGGTTACATGTCAGTATTTTGATTCACTACTGAGTAGTTCTTTTCTACTCTTGAATGAGGAGATCAGAGTCAAGATCTGGCTTCTAACCTGGCCTTGTGTTCCCCATCTCAGGGACCTTAAGTAGATTTTATCACCTCTTTGGATCTGTGTCTTCAAATGAAAAACTAGAAACTTGAATTTTAAGGGCTGTTCAAACTCTAGCATTATATACATTTAAAAAGTAGTATGTTTAGTGTTACCCCTTCTTGCCCTTGATTCCACCTGTATGAACAGTTGGTTGTGACTCCTCTTTAGAATTACTCTTATTTAATCTTAGGGAGGACTTCTATAGTCAACAAGTCAGCAGTGTTTACCCACGAGTCCAGCAACCCCTGAGAAGTCAGGGAAGCGGGTGCTGCTGGAAGCCTTCCCCTGAGACCCAAACCCACAGGATGCCAGGCAAGAACAGCAGCAACCACACTGAATGAAGGCACTGGGAGGTGCATCGGGAAGTGAACCAGAACTGGAGCCGCCAGTAAATATTAACACAGGAAATCAGCTGAAAGGACCAGTCCTTTAAAAAGGAAAACAAGGAGGTGGCTTGAGGTGAATTGATGAATACAATGGAAAGGAAACGCGTTCCCCCTGGGACTTATTCACCATTACAGTTCCTTCTAGCAATCAGACTCTTTAAGTTAGCCAGCGATGGCTAATTTTGTGGTAGATGGTAAGGCTGGAAGAGGAAGAAAATAGGATCTCCTGCTGATCAAATTTGAGCCTAAAAGCCTCTTTAGTGATTAAGATGGGAAACAAGGTTATCAACCACATAAACAGCGGAGTTGAAGAAAGGTGAGGGGTGGGCAATGAAGAGGGAATGCAAATTAAAATTGAGGGCGAATTGTAGAACTTGACAGATAAGCTTTCCTGATGGCTGCGAATTCAAACCAACGTACTTTCCTGTGTTAAACAATATTGGAACTGAACATTCTTTCCTGTCCCAGTGTGAAATAACACATGCACAAATAAGCAAAAATAGCTTAGGTACTTGCTCTTCAGGAAATATTTACCCCTGGAAGATAAGCTCTGAACCACAGAGAACAGCTTATTATCTACTGAAGCAGCTTGTTCATCAAGACATGCTGGAGACCTTTGCTGTGCTGTTCCCATCCAGCCAAGTCTTTATGTCATAGACTGGCCAAACCCAACCAGTTCTCCAGTTTTCAAGGCCTGTAAACTCTATAAATATCTGACTTCCCTCTTCAGAAACCAACTCATTCTGCCAAGGTGACGTTCTCTTACTACATACAACAGGTCTAACGGACTCAGCTTTGTTTGATCAATAAATTGTTTAGGTAGTCATTTGGGCTGTTGACCCGTCAAAAGTGAAGTGTTGTTCTTACGTATGACAAAAGTTTTATTGTATCATGTCAGAAATGAGGCCACTATATCATACCAAATGGCCTTTAAATTTTGCATATTGGGTTAAATGTCAAGATTTCTTTGGCTCCTTCCAAGAAGATCTTAGTAATCCTTGAATTTTTTTCACCCTTGGAAATCTGAAGAGTTCACAGAAACTGTACTTCCCATATCAGTCCTGTGGCAACTCTTACCCTCCTTCCTTCTCCCTTTTCCTCCACCCCCAGAAGGCAGAAGAAGGTGACCAGAGCCTGATAGAATTTGAACAATGTTCTTTCCAGGATAAGTAATTGTGGGTATTAAATGAATTCACAACCAAACATTTACTGTATGTGTACAGCTCTGGTTTTCCTGCAGAAGGGGGGGGGGGGATAAGCAGACAACCTCCAAATTAATAAATATGTAGATAATTATAACTTAGAATAAATGAACTGAGAGAAACAAATGGTGTAGTAATTCAGGATGATGAGGTAGGTGGGTAGATGGATGGGGTTCCCTGTTTAGAGAGAGAATAGTCAAAGAAGGCCCTTCTGAGAGTGATACTGGAGCTAAGACCTGAGGGAGGAGCAAGGCTGGACTGAGGCAAAACAGGAGAGGGGCCTAGGACACAAGGTTTAAGGAGGCCTTCACTCACAGTCAAGTGCAGGTTTGGCACTTCCCTGAGTGAGAGCCTCTTTAAGGTTTACTCCCAGGTGCTTCTTTTCCTTCATTTTAGTCTACTTGGCATGCTAGAGAGGAGAGACAGCCAGTCCCACAAAGAGTGTGTGTGTGTGTGTGCATGTGCGTGTGTGTGTTGAAGAAGACAGTGGGGCAAGGGGGTGGGGAGAAGGAGACCTGGAACAGTGGTCCTAGGCAGAAGAAACAGGATACACAGTGGCTGGAGGTGGAAAACAGCTTGGTATGTTTCCGGAGCTTTTCTACCTCTGGGTCCTCAGAGTGGACTGGAAGAAGAGAAGCCCAATGTGGGGCTGGAGAGGCAGACATGTCCCAGGTCAACTAGGCCTTTCAGGGCACATGAGGAGCACCAATCTTATTCTAAGTGCAACGAAAGTAGGTTTAATCAGTGGTTTGAAGAGAGCAAATGATGTGATTAAATATATGTTTGAGGATACTTTTGAAAGACAGATTTGAAGGGGGCAAGAGTAAAATCAGGGAGACAATGTGAAAGTGTATTAGTGTAGGCAAGGGGAAAAGATGTCCTGGACTGGCTGGAGATAGAAATGGACAGATTTGAGATGTATTTTGAGGAAAAAATGATAGGACTTGCTGACATATGAATGTATTGCTGAGGAGAAATATGGCCTGCAGATCAAGGCTGTGGAAATGGATGAGCTACTCCAGGAAGGACAGAGGTGGGGTGGGAGGAGAGGGAAGTGAGGCAAGGGATGAAGAGAGAGGACTTGGGAAACTTAGAAGTCAGTAGAGAAGAGACCAGAGAGGAAATAGGAAGATGGGGATCACATGGATTTAAGTGGAGGGTGTTTCAGCAACCCGAATGTCCGTTGGTAGATGAACAGATAAACATGTGGTATATATACACAGTGGAATATTACTCAGCCCTAAAAAGGAATGAAATTCTGACAGATGCTACAACATGGATAAACCATGAAGACATTATGCTGAGTGAAGGAAGCCAGTCACAAAAAGACAAATAATGTATGATTCCACAATATGTGAGGTATTCAGAGAAGCCAAATTCATAGAAACAGACAGTAGAATTGTGGTTACCAGGGGCTGGGGGGAGGAGGACATGGGGTATTAAGTTTTAGTTTTGCAAGGTGAAAAAGTTCCAGAGATCTATTGCACAAAAATGTGAATATACTTAACACTGTTGAGTGTTAAAAATGGTTAAGATGGTAAATTTTATTTATTTATTTATTTTATTTTTAAAAAGATTTTATTTGTTTGTCAGAGAGAGAGAGTACACAAGCGGAGGGGGAGACAGGCCGAGGGAGAGGGAGAAGCAGACTCCCTGCTGAGCAGGGAGCCCAACATGGGACTTGATCCCAGGACTCTGGGATCATGACCTGAGCCAAAGGCAGACGCTTAACCGACTGAGCCACCCAGGCATCCCTGAATTGCATACATACATATATATATATATATGTATATATATATTTTTTACCAAAATAATAATTTTTTTTTAAAGATTTTATTTATTTATTCATGAGAGACAGAGAGAGAGAGGCAGAGGGAGAAGCAGGCTCCCAAGGAGCAGGTAGCCCAACATGGGACTTGATCCCAGGACCCTGAGATCATGACCTGAGCTGAAGGCAGATGCTTAACCATCTGAGCCACCCAGGCGCCCCCAAATAATAATTTTTTTAAGGTGTTTCGAAAAAGGGAGAAGGGGTCAACTGAGTTGAATGTTGCCAGGAGATCAAGTGAGAAGAGAATAGAGTTGATAGGTTGATTTATTAAGAGGGAGAATATTGGTGACCTTTTTACATTGGCTGCAGTGGCGTGAGGAGAAAACTGGATTGAGGGAGACCCAAAGGTTAGGAAGTGGAGACAGCCATGTGGACAGTTCCCAGGAGAAGGTTAGCTAGGAAGGAGAGCCTGGAGCAGAGTCAGTAGGAGCACAGGGAACAAAGCAGGGGCTGTTGTTTTGTTTTAGGAAGGAAGATACTTGAGCATATTTGAGCATTAATGGGATGATCTGTTGTGGAGGAGAGATTGATGAGGGAGGAAGTGGGAAATCTAAAGGAATGCCGTCCTGGAGAAAGCCTGAGGAGAAGGGGTAGAGCTCCTGGGAAGGGACACATCTTGACAGGAAGACAGACACTTCCTCTAACATGATAGGAGGGAAGGAGGAGAAGGCAGGAGTGCATGCAGGATGGAGGGGGGTGGTGTTTATGGGGCTGGAGGTGAGGAGTGGATAGAGTTCTCATCTGATGGGTTCTGTTTTCTCTGTAAAATGTGCAGTAAGGATGGTAACACTAGGGGTGGGGAGAAGTTACATCAGTGGTTTGAAGAGAACAAATGTACTGTCATTTGTCACCCAGGATTATGGAAAAAAGGAGCTTGCCAGTGAATCACAGCAGGATTGACCCACTGCACGGAGGGGCTGTGGAATTCTGTATTCATTATTTTAAAATAAAAGTACCATATTTTATATTTTGTCAATTCTAAGTTGCACCTCTGAAATTGAGATATATTCTAGTATTGTTCTGTGGGGTTGTATAAAGTTTCAGGACATGAGAGACTCCATTTGGAAACTCCATTTTCCTTTCCCACCAATGAACTCTTAAGCTGGGCCAGAAACAGCAATCGTTTCAAAAGTAGTTGCTCATAAAGTTTCAACAAAGCAACTGGCATTCTGATCAAATGAGGACAGTGAAGTTAACTAATACATACCAGGGACAGTTTTGTTTGATAACACCAATAAATTAATCATTAAGGTAGTAATCAAAAGTGTCTCAACTGGTCGGCACCAAATTAGCAACTTTTTTTCCTCTTCTCTTCTTTAATTCGTGTAATTACCCTACCCTTCTTTTTCAGAAAAACCTCATGCTCTTCCCTGCATGAGTGGGACACTTTTCCGGTTACTCTGGAATCTGTGCTCCCCCAAATATAATTCTGAGATGCCAAATAAAGACTTTTTTTATTCTTTGTCAGTTTTGCCTCCTTTTCTCGGCTGACAGTCTCATAGTTTTATATCATTGTTTAGAGTTTAACTTTGTTTTTTCTTAGTGGGCCATAAAACAATGGGAATCTTACAATCAGTGGCATCTTAGAGTCAGTGACATATGGCACTTTTATCCCTGCCAGGTTCATCTGCTTGTGTGCAGACATGGAGAAGGCATTTCTTTCCGGGTTGGGTTTCAAAGACAAGATGAATAGGTAAGAGCTTGGCCCTAGCTGTCAATCCTGAAGAAGCCTAGTAGAGCTCACTTGGGGAATGTGATTGCAACGGGACTGTGAGCATTGCTTCCTGAGGGGCTCCGCTCTTCAATACTGGAAGTATTTGATCTGAAGTTTGGTCTACAAGGCCAATCTCTAAGATGTTTTGCCAAGTTAAGACTTTATTATAAAATTCTCTTGTAAGCTTAACTATCATAAAACAACAGTCCAGGGGCACCCGGGTGGCTCAGTAGCTTGAGCGTCCAACTCTTGATTTCAGCTCAGGTCAGGACCTCAGAGATGTGGTATCAAGCCCCGCATCTGGCTCCGTGCTCAATGTGGAGTCTGCTTCTCTCCTTCTCCCTCTCCCTCTGCTTCTCCCCCCTGCTCTCTCTTTCTCTCTCTCTCTCTAAAATAAATAAATAATTTTTAAAAACACACACACACACACACACACGAAACAACAGTCTAGATTTCCTTTACCAAGGTGTCCAATATTGGATGTTCAGCAATTGTATCCTAAGTGGAGGGTGGTTATTCAAGACAGAGTCTGGAGAGCATATGTTGCTATTCATGAAATATTTGTTAATTATCTGCTGTATCTCAAGCAGTCTGTTTTGGGGGAAATAAAAATAAACAAAATCTGGGTTTCTGATATAAAGGAGCTCACAGTCTGCTATAAGAGACAGAGAAGAAACAGAGTTGTTACCAGAGGTATTCATTCATCCAATCACTTGGGTAACATATTTTTTGAGCTCCTACCAAGTGCCAGGCACCATTCTAGGTGCTAGAAATATAGCAGTGATAAAACTGACAAGGTTCCTGCCCCCACAGTCCTTAGCTTCTAGTGGGGGAAGATAATAAACCAACAGTGTTCTAATAAGCACGGTAATTTTGACTAGTGATATATATGAGGAAAATAAATGGAGTATAATAGAGAATGGGGTGCTACTTAAGATAGGGGGTTAGGAGTATCAACTAAATTACTTTGGTTATGAGTAATAGAAAACCTAACAGTGGCATAAGTCTTAGGTGACTTAATTATTTTAAAAAGCCAGATGTTATTAATTTCAGTAATTTAGTGGTGTCGTTAAGGACCAAGGCTTTTTCTATCCTTCTGTTTCCCCTCCTTAACGTGTTGGAATTCTCCTCAGCCTCATAGTTGCAAGATGGCTGCCATAGCTGCAGACATTACATCTTATGGTTCCCAAAGCCAGAGAGAGAAAGAGTTGGGGGAAAGGAGGGAAGATAACCCCCCCCCCCCGCCCACCAGAGTATCTCCCTCATTGTATCAGGAGAAAATTCTTCCTAGAACACTGTCATCTCCCAGTGGACTTTCCCTTAAAATTCACTGAACACAGTCACCTGCCCACATTTGATTCAGTGACCAGGAAAGAAGACCTGTTCAAAATAGTTATGAATCATCAAATGTAGATTTTGGGTGAGAAAGAAGACAGAATGACCTTGGGCAGGTAAATAATGACTGCCAGATCAGGGAATGCTTCTCTGAGGAGATGACATGTGAACTGAAACCTACATGATGGAGCGGCACTGGTCTTGTGTACCACGGACCATGGTGGTACGAAGCAGGGAACTGGGCAGGGATGGTTGGTCATAGAAGGTCCAGCAGTGGAGGAAACACCTGAGGACAAGAGTGAGTCAGCCAGGTGAAGCTGTGGGTGGGGATGGGCGGGGGCCTTTCAGGCTGTAGAAGAGGCCAATGGAATGGAAAATGGATATGAACCAATTTGTAAGCTAGAGCGAGATGAACAAGATGGGCTAGGTCACAACCCTGGTGAAGATGACTTCAGAGGGGAAGATTCAGATTCCAACATTGCAAAATCAGTGATAAAGTGTGTGCAAAAGGAAGGGTACTCAGTTTCACCTCAGGCTCTGGAGGAGACTCCCTCAAGAAAGAGCCAGTGGGGTTGACTCCTGACTGAAGACAAGGAGTTAGCCAGCAGTCAGAGGTGGGAAAGCTGTCCTAGGCATGGGACACAGCTTGCATGGAGGCTTGGACACTTGAAATAACACGATGGAAACACTCAGTAGGGCATTACCAGTGTGTAACGTGTGAGTCAGGGCGCGTTGGGTGAGGAGGCTCTGCTTTATTTAGTTTAGGCCAGTACTTACCTTTTAAAAAGTTAAGAGTCCCAGGTAAGAATGCCTGAGCTGGTTTTCTCGGTTTGCAGTGGGAGCTTTTACCAGCTTTTACATTCCTGGTCTCTAGTAGATGCTTGATAAAAGTTTACTGAATAAATGAACTATGAACAAGCTTACTTCTTTCCTGCTGCCCAAACTTTGCTCATCCATATAAATGGCTGTGTCCTGGCCCAGCCCTGCAGGCTCCATGAAGTGGTCCCGACCACCAGCCTCCATCCAATTTCCCCTGCATTGGACTGACTGTTTCACCTCTTAACAAAGGAGACCTTGCCCATTTTCACATGTATGTTTCTTCTCTTTCCAACTAGACTGTGAGCTCTGAGAGGTCAGGGTCATATTTCACATAAACAACATATCTGCCACTATATGACACATTGGGAACATTGTATATATACAACAAAAATATTGAATTTTCCCCTTTAATGGATGGACTTGAGTGGATTTCAGCCTCAAAGGGGATTCTCAAATCTCTTGCCACTCCCCAGAAGATCAAGAACTAAGAAGCAAAAGATGATGAAAGAGTGCTGGGATTAAAAATAAGGAGTGTCTGTCACAACGTTATAAGATCTTCTTAGGGTTTTGAAAAATGCCACTCCACAAATAATCATAAATGTGGTTTTTGAAACATGGGCCTTTTTGGAGAGCTAGAAAGCCCGTGAATGCTTAAAAAATTTAGAAAGGAATTTCGAGTGTTTCAAAGTTAGAAAAATACTTCACTGCCCATGTTTCCTTCCAAGAGCCTTGGTCCTCGAGTCAGTCAGTAGAGGCTGGGTTATGCTGAGGTAACAAATAGCTCCCAAATTTCAGTGACTAAGAACAATAAGGATTAGTTTTTGGCTCATGCCCATCACAGGCCAGCAAGGCCCTCTGCTTCTTACAGTCATTCAGGGATCCAGGCTACCATTTTGAATTGCCGGTCACCATGGCAGAACAGCTTGCATGCCCCCATCCACCCATAGAGAGGTTACGAATTGCAATGTGACCCCGTGCCTGGATGTAGGGACAACAGGGAACGATCAGAGACCCATACTATCATAATCCTAGTGACCCAAAAGCCAGCCAAAGACAGAGCTGCAGGCATAGATACTTGTGTTTTCCATACCCCATTTTCAGGTGTAGGCAGATTCATAAGGGTGTTGGTAGGTACGGCCGAGTACCACGGACACTGTGCCACCGCTGTAGTCTTGGCTTCCTTGACAGAAAGAGAAGCCTTTGCTATTTGTGAGAGTCTGTGTGGCTCACCTAGCGCATGACTCATCCATTCTCCGGCACTGGGCCTCTCCCACTGCAGGAGCTACTCCCATGCTGGACTTGTCCGTCAGGCTGCAGTGCTCCTCCTGTATGTGGGGCTGGCTGCTGGCACGGGCGCCAGCCCCAGCCTGGACGCCTCAGCTTGACAATCCGCCATTCGGGGCTACATTGGCTGCTCAGAGCTGCAGGAGCCCAGCCTGCTGATTTGTTGCAAGATACCATGAAGGAGAGCCACTGACACCTATGTGTCCAGGGGCCAGGGACTTTGCAGTCGGCTAGCCACAGTGAGTACTCTCACATCCTCCTTCTCCTTCCAGTGACTTCCTTTGGAGAGGAATTTCAGAGATGAGCAACCCATTATGATTCTACAGTTGTGAGGCTTTGTAATTTGGGGTTTCGTTAATAACATACACAGTGAATAAATAATGAAAAGGAATTTGGTAATTTGGAGGCACTTTATATACTTCAGTAAGATCTCTAGCCTGGTATGAAAATATTGTGTTTTTATTACCCTCTGCTCCTCTGATCCCGTCCAGATATCAGAGTCCAGGAAATTGGAATCTTGAAAGAAATGGTTATTTTTTCTGATGACTTAAAAATGATTATGTGCAAATACAGAAGCGAATTAACTGTTTTTAAATCATTATTTCCCCTCATCAACCTTTGTCATGTTTTATCTATAATTTGGACTTATTATTAGGCATCATCAGCTTTAAAGGCTCCCTGAAAACAGAGGAATATGTTTACACCTTCACAAAAAAAAAGTCCTGCACTTCCAACAACTAACCGATGGCATTAAGAATTTGATCCTGAACCTTATTTTCCTCAGATCAGACTTTCTCAGGAGGAATGTAGCCTTTGGGGAGATTTCTCTCGGTTCATAAGCTTGTCGGCATTGTGTCCGTCTTCCCAATGGGGAGAGGAACCCCAAATGCTTCTGCTGGCATCGATTTTCACAGCATTCCTTAAAATACTGCTGTGGTGGATGCTTCATTCTTCTTCTTCCTTTCCCTGAAGGATTATTGATCGCTATTTCTTGAGTGTAAATTTTGAGTTTAGTTTTGCTTAAAAACTTTTATCCTGGGGCGCCTGGGTGGCTCAGTCAGTTAAGCGTCTGCCTTCGGCTCAGGTCATGATCCCAGGGTCCTGGGATCGAGCCCCGTGTCGGGCTCCCTGCTCTGCGGGGAGCCTGCTTCTCCCTCTCCTTCCCCGCTCATGCTCTCTGTCACTGTCTCTGTCTTTCTCTCAAATCAATCAATCAATCGATCTTAAAAAAAACCAACAAACTTTTATCCTTTGAATTTTGACAAAGTGTGTTTTTCCCCTCCTACAGGAAACTCACAGATGGAAGAGTGAGGCTTGAGTTTATCTCACATTATCTTTGGTTTACTGTATTCAATTTCCTCTTTCAGAGTTCATTTCTATTCTTAGAGTTTGGAAACATCAACTTATTTGTAGCTCAGAGAAATGATTTCAGGTACTTTGCTGAGCAAATAATTAGCCTTAAAAGACTGCAAAACATGTACTTTATGCCTGGAGGGCTTGTATCCTAAAAGGGTACTAGCCCAAATCCCGTTCCAAATGTATTTGCATGATATAGAGTTACAGCATCATTGTCTTTTTGCAAAATGAATGAAAATTTGTAAATAAAAACCAAGACTCTTCTTCAGAGATACTGAGATCAGGGGACAGTGTCAAGCCTGGTGACTGCTTGGTCTTTCTAAAATTGGACCTGGGAGCGGGGACATGGGGTCTGGGGTGGAAGTGGTTTGTCCTGGGTCTGGGCCATAATGGGTTGCAGTGTCTATGGAGAATAATATTTCTAAATGGGTCTAAACAAATAATAGAACCGACTAAAAGTCAGTCTCCCTTTTATTATCTGCATGTTCCAGTGATTCTAAACCACCTCACTGATAAAATACTTAGTTCTCACCCCTGGGGCAGAGCACTCCCCCTCCCACTGCCACCAGCCCCTCCTGCCTTGGTACTGTGCTTGCATTATGCAAGATTGGACTTCATTCACCAGTGGAAAAACAGTCTGCTTTAGAACACACTGGCTAGTTCCACAAAACCATAGTTTAGCATGTGGTCTAATTATCTTTAATCCCATAATCTTGGGTATTCATGGTTTCTGTGTATTTTTTTTAAAAATGTGTTTCTCTTAACATAATCTTGATCTCTCAAGGCTTCTGTGTGTTTTTTAAAAAAATGTATTTCTCTTAACATAATCTTGATCTCGAAAGCCAATAGACTCTGGTTTTATTTTTAGTTAGGCGTAAGTCTGTAGAATCATGCTGCCTTTGCGTATTATTCTTGAATCTTTTGATTGCAATGAACGAGCTCCTAAATCACATGACTTTAAGTCCCAAAGGTAATTTTATTATAAAGATTCTGGGGTATCTCATAGAACCCAGGGCATGAAATAACAGGGTTCTGAGCATCACCAGGACTCTTTTAAAAAAATCTTTTTCCTTCTTGGTGTATCTGCTTCATTTTATACTGTCCTTTTCATAGTTGGGTTCTTCTCAGTTACATATCACTGGGGGTTGGTCTCAATTCTGTATTAGTATCACCTGGGGAGTTTTTAAAAACTCATTCATCCCTAAATGTTAACAATTAATGCGATCTAGGTGAAGGCGTGTGTGCAGGTGTTCACTGTACAATTCTTTCAACTTTTCAGTAGTCATGAAATTATTCAAAATAAAATATAAAGTTCTTGGAGAAATATTAGTATCTGACCCTTACTGCCAGAAATTCTGCTTCAGTGGGTCTAGACTGGGTTTCAGACATTGGCAATGTTTTTTAAAGCTCCTTTGGGAATTCAAAGTCAGAAATTCCTGCTATGGGCTGCTATCTTTGTCAGCTTCTCTAGAAGGGAGTGAGTCCCATTTCTTTTCTCCTATGGAAGTTTGACAATCCCTGGGGTGAGGACTGGTCAGCCCAGCTGAGGTCAGCTCTGGCCAAGCCCATCTTCAGAACGGCTGCACACGCAGCAAACGTGAGAGATGTAAGCAGTTTCCAGACCCACATGGGTGCTGTGGGGGCCAGCTAGGCAAAATTATTAATAATTGTAATAGCTGTCCAGTGTACTCTTCCAGAAGATATGCAAATTGAGTTCTGAACGGTTAAATTTGAGAACATCTGGCTGTTGAGAAGTCAAAGCCTTTATTTCCTATTATAGCTATTTTTCTTTTTTAAAAAAGATTTATTCATTTACTTGGGGGAGCAGGGGCAAAGGAAGAAGGAGAGAGAATCTCAAGCAGACTCTATACTGAGCGTGGAGCCTGACGCAGGGCTCAATCTCACAACCTTGAGATCATGACCTGAGCAGAAACCAAAATTCAGATTCTTAACCAACTGAGCCACCCAGGTGCCCCCCTATTATAGCTATATTTCAAATTATGTCTTTTTAAAAAAAGAATGGAACGATGGAGAATGATTCTGTTTTTTTGAAAGTTTTGTATAGCAAAATAAAAATTAAATCCATTTAATAACAAAGCAAAAACTCTGTCCATATCAAAGCAGGCCTTATAAGTTGTTATGCATTAAATAATGTATATGAATAAATACCATTAATGAAGGTCCCTTCTAGAAATAATGTTCCAGTTGCAGCAAGTATACATTTTCATGTTTCCATAAAGAAATTCTCTAAATTGGTTAGCAGGCTCTGAGTCACACCTCCCGCCACAACTGTCTTGCAGGACATTCTGTCTCAGTCTTGTCTTTGAAGGGGCTGCCTCTTGAAGGGTCCAGCAAGAATTCTGAGAGTCTGAGCAGTCTCAAATTGTCTCGCAGCTGGAAGAGAGTGGTGCTATCACTTCTGTGCAAGCTTCAGGGTGCAGACTTTTTGTGATGGTCCCTAATTCTGTGGCTCTTGGATTTTAGTGCTCCATGTCCCTGAGTCACCCATGGAAGGTCCTGTCATCTCCAGGGGCACTGGGTTGCTGAGGACCAGGGAGTCTGTTCTCTGGGGATGGGGAGGGTGGCAGTGATTGGTGAAGGAAAGCAGGAGATGAACAAAGCTAATGCAAAATGGCTGAATGGTGCCAAGTTTCCAGCTGCTCCCAAAAAGAAGACTGGGCTTCCTGTAGCAAGAACTGGACTTTAGGGGAGAGAAAGACTCTGATTCTGAAGGAATCAGAGCAGGAAGAGAGAGGAGGAAGAACACATGAAGACAGAGGAGCAGTTCTCCATGTCCCTGGGAAGTTGCAGAGACTGGGCTTGATCCGGGTAGTTTTTGACCATTGAGGAAATAATCAGGGTGATCCCTGCGGACCTGGCTGCCAGAGAAGAGAGTGGGGCACAGATGTTTCAGTGTGGGCAATGTGGGGCTGAGCACTGAGGCCCAAAGACCAGCAGTGATTGTCCAGCTCAGCAGAAGCTAGCATGGTTGGAGGCTTATCCTAGCATGCCTCTATTCCAATGCTAGGATATCATCCCTGGGGAGAAAGGAAGAGGAAAAGAGGGAGCAAATATTGAATTGATCAAAGGAGACCTAGTTTGAACTGAAAATCAATGAGTTTACCCTGTATGGGCAAATTTGCCATCATTGGCTCAAATAGGGTTCTAGTGCTAATTAAATTCAGTAATAGCGCAGAACACAGTTACATCTGTGCCAACCTAGTTTCATGACTGCTAAATGTGCGCTGCTACACATAATCATCTCGGTCTTTGTGTACTTGTCCTTCCTCAGTGGATTTATCCAGAAGGTCTTGCTTCCCTCCAAAATGCTGGCTGTGCCTGAGATGCTCTGCCTCATCCACCCGAGCCCGCTGTGTCTTGGTTCTCTTTGCCCGCTGTCCTTTTTGCAGGATCTCATCCGTGAAAGCCATTTCAAAACTTACTTGGTGCTAAAGTCTCTTCTGCCCAATGACTGAATTATAAACAAATCCCACTTTGAATAGAAATACTGATGCCTGGACTATTTATTTATTCATTGAATCGTCCCAAATGAGAATAAAATAAGAATATTTTTAGGCATTCAAAGATTAAGAGAATTTGCCTCTCAGAGATCTTCATGAAAAGAAGTTTAAAAAGGTACATTCCAGCAAGAAGTAAAGTGAAAAGAAAAGGCACGTAATACAAGAAAGCATGTAAAATGTAAGGAACCAAAAGAGAAAGGACTTTTTCCCTAAACATAGAACTGAACCAGAATGAAAATATCTTTTCAGGTTTAGGTGTTAAATGGCCCCTGGTTTTCATACTGTTTTTTTTTTTTTTTTTATAACTACTTAAGGACATTTTTCTCTTTCTATTTATATAAGAAAATAATTATTCATGACTATTCCATACATATGAGTTATGAATAATACTTTCATATATATGTAATATAAATGAGAGAGTACCAAGTGTCAAATGTGAGGCACCTAAAGAGCACCAACAAATCAGGAACCTTTTTCATCTGAAATAACTATTTTCAATGTGACATAGTAATCTGAAACTCCAACTTGTGATCTGGTTAAAAATATGCATATTTTAATGTAATGTTTAAGGCATTGAGCCAAGAAATCCACATTTTTAATCCCTCCGCTGCCATGCTGATCAGAGTAAGGGTGCTCTTTAAAATTTCTCACTTTAATATTCTCATTTTGTGACAAGAAAATGGAATTATTACTCATCCATGAGCATAATCATAAGGATTTATACTATATAAAATTCAAATTTAATACTCCTATAGATACTCACAGTTCAGAAATCGTTCTTAGGTGCTGAGACCGTTACACATTTTAATCTTCTAACAGTTATTTTAGTACGATTAATTATTATGCACTTTTATGCTGGGATTGCTCACTTCTGAGTCTTCACTCATGTGGATGCGAGAGCTCGGGGAGGCTTTTGCAGAAGCACAGAGTGTTATGGCTCCATGTGTTTCACAGCCATGAGACTAGCAGGGCTTTTATTGAAAAAAAAAAAAAAAAAGTCCTGAAGTCTATTGAAAGCTGAAAGATGATAGAAGTAGGAGAAAATTTGCATTAATGGAAATACACAAATCTTGAGACAGATTTTTCCCTGTAAGTACTACCTAAATATTTAGCCCAGTTATCTCGATTATTTTGCTCCTCCTACACTTCCTCTCGATTAATGTCATAAAAACTCACCCAGATGCTTAGCCTAGAAACATTAACATCATGTTTTTCTCTGCTATATTTTTCACATATGCTTTCTTTCCTAAATTTCACTTATTCTTCTAAACCGAATTTTTAACCGTATTCACTTCTTTGCTCCTTCTTCTTGCTCTTTTGGTCATCGGGTCTTTTGAATCCATCCGAATGCCATTGCCATGGTTCCGGTCTTTACGATTGTTCACTTGGATTAAGGAATGGACTCTCCACTGGCTTCCTGGCCCTCATCTCTGCCTTCGCTCCTATCCTCCGTGCTGTTGGTAGAATAATTTTCTTAAATGAAATCGGATCCTGTCATTAAAGGATTTGATGGCTCCTCATCATCCACGGAAGAATCTCATTGCTTTACTGGGCAACATAACCCACCTCACTTTGGCATCAACGCAGTTTTAGCTGATGAACTACATATATTGCTTTCCCATTGAACACCTGATGTTCCGATGTTGTGACTCTCCTGGTCATCCTGAACACTGATTTAACCTTCCTGCTTCGGACCTGCCATTTCTCTGTCTGGAATACTGTTTTTCCTTGCCTCCCGCAAGATCCACACCTAAAGTCACCTTGTTTGTGGTGGTCCCCCAAATTCCCATAGGGAGAGTTTATGACTTTTTGCCATAGTTTATGACTTTTGCCATAAAGCTTATTTTGTATACCTCAAGGGGAATACTTATGACCTTAATTTATAGCATTTATATTTTCTGTCTTCCTTAATTACACTTTAGATCCATGAAGACCTCGTCTTATCTGTCTTCATAACTGTCTCTGGAGCCTAAGTTGTACTTGCATGAAACTGGTCCAAGATAAAAGTTTTCTGAATGAATGAATGAATGAATGAATGAATAAAGAAATGAGACTCAGAGAAGTTAATATCTTGCCAAATTTCATAAAATGAATCATGATAAAATTGGAGGAAGAACATAGATCTTTTGACTTTCAACTTATTTCATGCTCTTTCTGCCACAATGTTAAAAAGCTTATTTTTTCCAATTATAAATCTAATTATTTGTAAAAAATATATTCTATATGTATCTGTATGTATACTCTATATATATCTGTATGTATACTCTATATATAGAGAAAGAAGAGTATGTGGAAAATTATTCTATCCTTTTTTTGTAGTTGCTAATACTTTGGTGTCCTTCCAGTGTTTTTATTTATATTTCCTTAAAAAAAAATTTAGAAATTAGAAAAACCTTGGTAAAGATGAAAGTAAAAAATCATCCACATGCTCATCTCCAGAAACACCTGCTGTTAATATGTTGCTATATTTGGTTCTGGTCTACTCACTCCCTCCTTTTAAACCATTCCTTTGATTTGGTAGGAATAATATATGCTTATGGTAAAGCAATTCAAAGAGAGCAGAAAATTTAGAGGATAAAAATATGAGAAACGATGCCCAATTCTGACACCAGAAAAAGCCATTGTTAATGATTAAATAGTATTCCAGACACCCAACCGGCTGAGCCAGGCACCCCATGAATTTCTTGATATTTTGATTTTGGGGGCTTTATCTTAATCTGTTATTTTATCATTTCTTTTTTTTTTAAGGTTTTATTTTTAAGATTTTATGTCAAATTTATTTGACAGAGACAGCAAGAGAGGGAACACAAGCAGGGGGAGTAGGAGAGGGAGAAGCAGGTTTCCCGCTGAGCTGGGAGCCCCATGTGGGGCTCGATCCCAGGACCCTGGGATTATGACCTGAGTCGAAGGCAGACGCTCAACGACTGAGCCACCCAGGTGCTTCTTATCATTTCTTTTTGAAGCTGATGTGTAATAAAAAAAAATCATAGCTTGAACTGATTTTGTGTGTGTGTGTGTGTGAGAGAGAGAGAGAGAGAGAGAGAGAGACAAATCCCATCAGTCATAATTTCCCTTCTCCATATACAATCTATTGCTAACATCCAATTTGAAAATTTGTCCCGTTAAAACAGAAGAAATAAAGGATTCTCACATTGTGCTTCTTTCTATATTTTTGGGTACTAATAAGATTTCTGAAGATTTTTTTCCACTCTAGTTTGACTAAAAGGGGAAGAGAAAAGAAAGATAAAGTTTAGGAGCTGTGCTCTGCTTCTACATTCTACTCCATTTCAAAATTTTCCACTTCTTTAAGAGTTTTTGAAGTTGTTCCCTTAAGTTCTGCACCTTCTCTCATTTTTTTTCAATTAGTGAAGTTTTTGCTATTTTTTCAATATTTTGTTAGTGTTGAGGGAAATATTCTATGATTCATTTCCAATCAAACATCTTAACTGAGAAATCCCACCACTGTTTTTCTATAGATGTGCATTTTTTTTTAAAAGATTTTATTTATTTTTCAACAGAGAGAGGGACAGCGAGAGAGGGAACACAAGCAGGGGGAGTGGGAGAGGGAGAAGCAGGCTTCCCGTGGAGCAGGGAGCCCGACGCGGGGCTCGATCCCAGAACCCTGGGATCATGACCTAAGCTGAAGGCAGATGCTTAGTGACTGAGCCACCCAGTCGCCCAGATGTGCATATTTTTAAGAGAGCACCTTATTGACTAATTTTCCCATTCATATTATATAATGTTATAATTATAATATTTAATATATTAATAAATATATATGTAATACAGCTACCTCATACTAATATATTATCAAACCTCTTCATGAATGTTTTTTAATGTTTATATAGATTTATCATATATATAGATTTATCATAGATTTTTATATAGATTTATCACAGATTTATATAAGATTTATCATAATTTCCTATTCCTTTCATTATTGTTTGACATTTACACTGCTTCCATACTCTTTTTCTTTTTTAAGATTTTTATTTATTTATTTGACAGAGAGAGACAGCGAGAGAGGGAACACAAGCAGGGGGGTGGGAGAGGGAGAAGCAGGCTTCCTGCCGAGCAGGGAGCCCGATGTGGGACTCGATCCCAGGACCCTGGGATCATGACCTGAGCCAAAGGCAGACGCTTAACGACTGAGCCACCCAGGCGCCCCTCCATACTCTTTTTCTGCTGCTGTATATACAAATCTGCCATCAGCAACTTTGTGTAGCATGCTGTTTTCCTGTATAAGTTATTTCTATACGATAGAGTCCCAGAAGTGTTGCAGTGCTTATCTGGGATGACTAAATCACAAAACCATTTGTATTCATTTTCACATCACTGCAAGTCAGCTTATCTTATTAACTGTTCCTTCTTGTCAGTCAAACGAATTCTGAAGGACCAAGACCTAGGGAAGGAGGCCTTTGATGTGGGACAGTTTGCTTCAGAGTGAGAAGCTTTGTCCAAGGAGGGAGATTCTAGACTGGAGCCAAAAGTGAGACCTGAACATCTGGGCACAGCAGGGGACATGACTCAGGAAAAAGACAGAAGGAATTCTGAAGGCAATTCTACTTAGTTAGTTAAGGTTACTTAAACTTCGATCTCTTTCATCTATCTATCATCTATCTATCTATCTATCTATCTATCTATCTATCTATCTATCATCATTTTTTTCCCCCTGGAGATGGTGATCAGCATTTCAGTCTTTTTATATCTTCAGGGCAAGAAGGAGGATGGGACAGAATGATGTAGTTAAAAGAACCTGCCCAGCTCATAAAATTTTATGATGTCAAGATGAAAGTTACATGTGAAACTGCTCTGAAAGAATTAACCCCATACAAAGATCAGCTCTTTCTCCTATCAGAAAAGCCGTATGATATACCAAAAAAAAAAAAAAAAAAAAAAATCACAGACCTGAGTTCAAATCCCAAATATGCTACTTAGTACCCGTGAAGTTCGGCGGGGTCAATTTTTAGCCCCTTAATTTTGGAACATCGTGAAAGTCACTTCAGTCTCACAGAACTACCTGATGACATTAAAAGAGTTAATGCAGACATAAGCCTGACGCAGAGTAAATAGACAATAACTATTTGTTTTATTCTCTTCTTGCCTTCCATTCAGGTGGGAGGGATGGAATTGGTGATTGACTAGAGGTAAAACAGCGGGATGGAGAAATGACAGACACAAAGGATCATCCACCCCTGGATACATCGAAAGTGTATTCCCACTGTTTGGGAACTTTGATAGTATTTTGCAGATCTCACTGGGAGCCTCAGCAATTTGCTACAAAACCCAATTATGGGGTGGGAGGATGGGTTAGCTTGGTGATGGGTATTAAAGAGGGCATGTTCTGCATGGAGCACTGGGTGTTATGCACAAACAATGAATCATGGAACACTACATCTAAAACTAATGATGTAATGTATGGTGATTAACATAACAATAAAAAAATTAAAAAAAAATTGCTGCAAGTGCTAGCCACAGACTGTCAGCTGACAGAGCTGGGGATTGAAATACTCCTGAGTGGCTGATAAAGTTCTGTCTGGAGTTTTGTTTATTTTGTTTGTGATTGCATTGAATCGTGTTCCAATACTTTTGTGTTTTCCTAATCAAGATTTCAGGATTCAAGTTGTAGAGTTTTTCTCCAAAATCACCCTATAAAATTGCTCTGGTCTCTCTCGCTTACGTGTGTGAGTGTGTGTTTAAATTAAGCCCTGTTTGTTTCTGATGGGGCCATCCACAGAACACGCCCCAGCATGCAGCTCCCCTGCTTGTTTTCTGCCTGCTTTGTCTTTCATTAGTGAGCTGTGCCTGTTGCCAGTCAACCACGTGGCTTTGGGGTGGAGGAATCTGACATAGAGAGAGGAAGAGCTATGTCGAAATTAAATTATTAACGTAGACGAGAATCGATAGGTGAAATCTGGCACTTTGGAATTCTTGCTCTGATGCTGATTTGAGTAGCTTTGACTTCTAGAGTCCTCAGGTCTCTAGGGAGCAAAGCCCATCCAAGTTCCCAAACCCTTGGAGCTGCTTTAGAAGCCTCATTAGCCTGTGGCTTCCCTGAGGTGGTGAGCAGACAGGGAAAGAAGTTATCCTTGTGGTTGTTTAAGTTCGAGCTGTTAGGACATCGCTTGGAAAGTGGGAGCTCATTTTGTGTTTGTTGAATAAACACATACATGAACATCTTAGGCACCTTTTTCAGATTTGGAAAGCAGACAGCAGAGAATGGGAAAACATATTTTAGTTTGGATGTTTGGAAATAGGATGTCTGCAGATCTAGCCACAGTACCCGGACACTCTACTGTTCTCCTCCACCGCCTCCTTCTTCTTCTTGATAAAGGAGAAGGGACATGTTTTCTTCCCTGAAAAAAATTGTAACATTTTGTATTTGGCACATTTTACTTTGTGAAATGTCAGCGCTGATGTAATTGCTTCATGATTTTTTGGTGTGAATCGCATGAGGTAACTGTTTTTTCAGGTGGTATGTTCTTGAGAGATAAGCCTTTCCTGAAATGAATGTCTGTAATGAATTTTTTTTTTTTTTTTGGCTTGGGATACATGAAACCAACATTTTTGAACATTTGTTTGAAAGAGAAGAGTTACACTCTGGGTACCCTTGCACTGCAGAAAGGTGTGGGGTGAGCAGGCGAGGGAGGTCTGAACCATTAGAGACCTGAGGCTTTTCAAAAGAAAATGGGAAGGAGGTGGGTGGCGTGGGGGTTGGGGGCGGGGGGTCAAAGATTGGATTCCTGCTGCTGTCTTGCCACGATACTTTTGGCTTCTTCCAAACTTTTTGCTTTCAAGGGACTGGAAAAAGAACCAATGATTATGGCTTAATGTCAACAAGTCTGGAAGAAAATTGATTTTATTTAAGTCCACTTTACTTAAAGAGCAGTTTTATAAGCAAAATACCAACAAAGCCAACCTTAGAAAATGTTTCTTCCAGTTAAAAGAATTAAGAAAAAGTTCAAAATGCACCTAGAGTCCCACTGTTGTTGAAACTTGCACAAAGATAGCATTCCAGAGTTATGGTCCTCAGTTCTTCTATGACAAGCTAGTCCCAGATAGCAAAGAAGTTGCTAGGAAATTCTTTTTTTTTTTTAAAGATTTTATTTATTTATTTGACAGAGAGAATGAGAGACAGAGAGCATGAGAGGGAGGAGGGTCAGAGGGAGAAGCAGACTCCCTGCCGAGCAGGGAGCCCGATGCGGGACTCGATCCCGGGACTCCAGGATCATGACCTGAGCCGAAGGCAGTCGCTTAACCGACTGAGCCACCCAGGCGCCCAGAAATTCTGGGCTCCAAAATTTTAATAGCATAACTATCAAAAAAGTCCCTACCGTAAAGTCTGTGAAGGTCATTACCACATAAAGCACAAAGTGCTCATTTTGCCCTGCATAAAAAACAATTACTCAAAATGCATTTTATATTTTTTTAAGATTTTATTTATTTGACAGAGAGAGAGACAGCGAGAGAGGGAACACAAGCAGAGGGAGCAGGAGAGGGAGAAGCAGGCTTCCTGCAGAGCAAGGAGCCCGATGAGGGGCTCAATCCCAGGACCCTGAGATCACGACCTGAGCCAAAGGCAGACGCTTAATGACTGAGCCACCCAGGCACCCGTAATCAAAATGCATTTTGATAAAATTAAAACAACTACGTTTAAAATTTAAAGCAACAGGACAATAAAATATTTTTTTCAATATGACACCTTAAACTTTTTAAGCAAACAAAGATTTCATATTGATCCATCCACCTGATCTAATCATTCAACTTCTTCCCAGCCCCCTTTAAAAAATCTGTTTGAGGGTCTGGGCAGAGCAGTGCTAACCCTTCAAAAGTTTGTTGTCTTCTATCATTCCTTAAATCTTTTTTTTTTTTAAAGGAGTTTTAAAGAGAAAACATTCTGTATGATGAGAATTTTAATGTAAAATTAATGTAATTCAGAAAAACATGGACTCATGCTCAGATTTTATGAAAATATGCCAACAAATTCATCAGTGGCTTTAATTTCTTTCTAATTTTGATGATTTTACCCAAAGCAGTAACTGCATTGGTGATGATTGTGGTAAGTCACTTTGGTGATTTTCATACTGGATTTTTATCCCTTTGAAAGATGTAAGTTGGAAAAAAGGAAGCCAACCTGACTGAAATCTACTTGAAACTGTGTGTCTATCTGGGTTTCTACTAAATACGTTAGAAAGTGATGAGCAACAAAGTAATCCTTGTGCTTAAAGAACTACGGACCTCCAGAAAACCCTATTAACAACAGGCTGAAACAGGCAATGTAAAATATTTTAAATAGTCATTGGATTTCAGTGCGGTAAATATTTCACTGCAGGAAATATGGTTAAAAAGACATTTTGCCTAGTCTTTAAAATAATGGTATTGTTTGCTGTAGAATTATGCATGATTGGGAGAAAGGCTACTCCTTTTTGGCTAAAAATGGTCAAATAGCAAACATCGACCATTGCAAAAGCTCCTGGCCTCTGTTGATGACACCAAGTCCTCTGAACACTTCCATCTAAAAGCAGAGAAACATCAAATACCATTCAAAGAGGATTTCACTCAAAATGAAAAATATTAAAATTATTAAAATTTAATACTAAAAAAATTCAACTTATGTGAGTCTTCTACAGAGCATGGACCTGATACAAATTGTCAGCTCTTCCTAACCGCCTCCCCTCCCTCCCTCCTTTCCTCTTTCTATAATGAGCATATCGTGGGCCCACCATGTGTCCAGCAATGTTCTAGGTGCCAAGGAACCATTTCAGTTTTGACATCAATTTGGACAGAAATCACAATGTCAGGACTTGGCTAAGATCAGTTTTGAAGTTTGATACCTACCTATGAAAATACAGCTCTGGTGTCAGGTGGGAGTGAGGATCATGGGCCAAGCCTGGAGCTTACTCTCCTTCCCAAGATATTTCTGGGCTGAGTTTGCACATAGGAACCCCAGCTCACCTTCTACCGTAGCCACCCACACGTTTCTCAGGCCTGCCTAACCCAGGGAGTGAACCATCATTCTGGTTGCCTGAACACGGGCTATTATTCACTGCAGCCCAGCAGGCAGCGTCCTTTGGAGGGATTCCCACAGGAGGTATCCCATTGCCTGCGCTTCCCGGGTCCAACTGTTACTCACACCTGCAGCCTCCCCGTGATCAATGGGAGGTCACAGGGAAGCCACCTGTGGGGCAGAGAAGTCTGAGTTGACCGCACGAAGGACAGAACCTAGACTTACAGGTTGACCGGGTCTGCAGGGAGAAGCTTCAAAAGCTTCAGATTGGAGACACTTTGCTTTTTCATTAATTTTTCTAGAAGCAAGAAAGGCAGCTACGTGAAAGATGATGACTCACATGCTTTGGCTGTACTGCTTCGTGTTTCTTATGCCCACAGAGTCTTGCAGGATGTTATGCCAGGTAAGAAAAGGGAGGTGGGAGAAGGCTGGTGGGAAAGCAATGGAAGCGAAAGCCCATCTGTGAGGCAGCTCCTACTTATCTGTGCTCAAGTGGAGGGAGAAGGCAGTGGTCCAGCCAGAAGAAGTTACCTGCAACGACAGGTATCCAAAACCCACTTTGGCTAATAGCCTCAAACTATTTTCACTTTAATTTTTTCCTATGAGTTCCTGAGATGCAATGAGGCTCAAATGATTTAAGGTTGATAAACTCCTTTTTTTTTCTCATATCCTTTGATGGTGAAGATTGTCATTGCTCATAACCAGGGGAGTGCTATTTCCGTGGAGGCACATGAAAATGTGGGGGTGGTGAGGGGGTGTCACAGTGACTGGGAGATACTTAATGGCAGTTAGTGGGCAGGACCTAGGAATGGTCTGGCTCAATGAAGCATTGTCCCACCCAAAATGAGATCTCTTTGAGAATCCTGAGAGTGAACGCAATGGATGGGCCGGAAGGAGGAATGAGCCCCTCAGATAGTCAATGGTTAATCAAGGTTTAACTGGGATGAAGTTTGTAGCAATGTACTGGTTGTAAATTTTGTTGGGGCAGTGAGCCCTATGACGCTCTCTGGAATATTTTCCCTCATACCATAAGTCATTTTAATGTCCTTAACAGTTACTTACTTAAAATAAGGTGTGGAGGATCATTGAGATAGACAGATGGAGAGAGAGACATAAAACTACTTTGATATTCTTGGGAATATCAAATTATTATTATTATTGGACTACAAGATCTGGAAGGGAGCTTTGAGATCAACTGGCGAAGCTCCATCTCTTACATGAGAAGGAAACAGGCCCATGTCGTGGAATGTGATTTTCTTGAGGTTACATACTGATCCAGCCACAGGACCACCAAGGCAGGACCCCTATTTCTTTAGATTCTGCTTCTTGTTCTTTCCATTGTATTATGTGCCTTCTTAGCAGAAGCCTCCTTAGGAAAGAATGACTTTGGAAATTCTTTGTAGGAGTTTCCAAATGATACTTACTTTACATTTTAAGTAGTATGCCACTGGCTGGGAGTTTTCTCTATGACTCCCCTTCTCCCCAGCGCTGAGCTGGTGCCTTGCTTTTGGGACAGGCTAAAGACTCCTTCAGAAAGACTTCTTCCAGAAAGCATCCCAACCCCACAACTTGGTTCTCCTTCCCCTCTTCATTTCCTCATCCATATTTTCCCACAAGACAGAACGTGGAGAGTAGACAGAGTCTGGGATGTTGGTTTTGTTTTCTTGGTTATTGGGGACCACCTTACAAACATTCCATACTTTTCTTCTCAATGTACAAGTTGCTGGATGCTGAGCTTCTGGGTGCTACCTCTCTCCTGACCTCCCTTCTCACTCAGGCCACTTCTCAGGTTTAGCAGATTACAGGTTTCCAAAGGGTCTTTTTCATAGTATTTTGCTGAAGATTGCAGATGTCTGAAGCTGAAGGGACTCATATTGGAGGCCAGCCTAGAAGTGAAATGACCAGGAGGAGTTGGATGTGGATGTGCTTTGGCAAGTTAATTGGGAAGAGGCAAATCAGGTCCTTCACTTAAGAAGACAGGGTTTCCAGAATTCCTTGTAAATAGCACACCATGGTCTTCTGCCCACATATCTGATTAATATAATGTGACTTCATGAGGTTCTGTTTAATGGGCCAAGGGTTATCCAGAGTTGTTCACTTTGAAGTCCTTTATTGTGGTGTATTAGGGACCATGGCCCTCTCAAGATGGGTTTAGGGCATCACTTCCCCACACCCTACGTCCTTGCACGTGGGCTGACTTGGTGGAAAGGACAGTGTCATAGGATTGAGAAGAGCTGTGTTCTAGACCCAGCTCTAAGAGGAACCCCCTGTGTGGCCTCAGGTAAGTCACCTCTTCTATCAAAGACTCATCTTCCTTACCTATAAAATAAAAAGGTCTTTCAAAATGCAAAAAATGCCATTTTATTATTCTTGTTGGGTCAAAAGCCTTTAAGTCTTCTAGGTATATAATAAGGCTTGGATCTCTAGACTGTGAAATGAGAAGTCATTTTACATCAGTGCTTCGAAGGACATTGTATTTCACGAATCCTCGGTGATACCTTCTTCCCCTTGAGTAGACCCTAAATGCTCAATTCAGATTTTTCCATAAATTCTTATTGGTAGAGAAAATGGAAGATTCGGGCTTGTTTCTTGATAACATAGAGAGAAACAATATTTTGAAGGGGAAAGGGACATGAACTCCACATGTTACTCACATAACTAAGTCACTGCGTTTCTAGGTCCTTCCCTAGTGGTGTAGATCTTGGAATGCAAGTTGGAGAATTGGACCACGGCTCTTCCTAGCCACTAGAGAGCAAACTTCTGGCACAAAAACAGGAAATTTCAGTCTCTTTTTCATTCTCTCTTCGCACACACACAAACACATACATGTATGCATATGTCAGTGGATACATACATGTTAATACGTACACATACACACATACATGTGAGACACAGAACTAGCTACTTAGGGGGATATAAAAGATATAGCACACAACCCATGTTCTTAAGGAACATGCAATTTAACTGAAAAGATAATACGTGCATATAAAAATGGTTAGATATTAAATAGCAGGTAAGTGACTATGTGCATATATACAAAGCATTGAATGAGGGTTATAGTGGTATATATAATAAATCTTACAGGAGCCAGAGAGAGAGAAGGATGTATCATTTAGAACTGGATCAGGAAAGACTTCTTGGAAGGGACAAACTTGAGCTTTGTATGTCATAGATATTCAGTAAGTCCCTATTCAGAGAGTAATAATGGGAGCTAAGTCTTAAATACTGCTTACAATATTCCAGGCCCCATTCTAAGTGTTTTCCATAGGATGATCTCATTTATTCTTCATTAAAGTGCTCTGAGGTATCACACAATTATAATACTATCATTCTTACCCTACTTCACGGATAATGGAACTGAGGCCCAGAGAGATGAACTTTTCCAAGGTCTCAAGTAGTGGTACTGGGATTTGAACCCAGGTGGTCTGTTCCCAGAGTATACCCCTTGACAACAATGTGTGACTGCCACTCAGTGAAGGTTCCAGTCTGATATGAATGAGTGGGATGAAGAGGGGTTTTTACTCAGGAGAGTGGGAAGTGCTCGTGATAGGGGGAAGCCTAGATTTGGAGGAGGTTTCCTTAAAGAACAGGAATACAAAATTACAAATACAAATTAAGGGAAAAGTGAATGTCTACTTAAATTGAGGAAAGTAATTACAATAAATTTCAAATTTTACAACAAATTTAGAAATGCTAAAGAGTTTTACATTCACCAATTACTCAGCATTATTCAGTAATAAACCCAGTAAAATCACAGTATTTTTATTAATAAACTGCCCACATCTTTTTCTCTACATTTTTGGCTGCATACTTGCATGTCAATAATTTTATAATATTTTTTTTTCTGTAGAGAAGATAGAAAGATTATTCAGTTTTTCCTCCAGCATTGCTGATCAAATTTGTTTTTTATTATTGCTAGTTTAGAAAAATATCTTTCAGCTTCTCCTTTCATTATTAGTAATGCCATGTAAATATGTAAGTCTGTTGTCAACTTTGGGAAAGCATCTAACAAGTTTCTTTGAAATATGAGCTGCAAGATGTCCAGAACACTTAGAATTTTCTCATTCTGTGACTCATTGTAAATACTATATTTTTAAGAATTGTAAATACTCTAAAAATGAGTGCCACTTACATGTCGACGTCCCCATTGTAATGTGGAAATGACTGCAAATTTCATAACTCTATCCTATTAAGTTCGAACTAGATGGATCCCCAATTCAACCTTTACTTGTCCAGATTCCATAAATACCTACAACCTCTCTGGTGCTATCCATCCAAAATGAGGGAGAGTGTGAAGGAAGGCAAAGTGGAGTGGCAAAAAGTAGTGGTCTGAACAGAAGATGGTTAAACTGTTTTGCTTTGAAAATTTAATAAAATATACGATCGTGTGAACACATTGCTGGACCCTCTGTCAGTGTTTTGAAGGGGACCATACAAGCAAGGGATTCCAAAGCTTACCCTCTTTAGCTTCCACGTAATTCCACCTCTGCTCTTGGTGTATTTCTTGGATAGAATGCTGGTCCTTCTTGCTGGAGAGGAAGGAGGGATCCTGCTGAGTGGCAGCAGGAGAGAAAACTGTCCAGACTGATGACAAAATGATGACATACTTCATGGTCTTGGCTGTTGGTGGCGGCCTGGCATCATTAGTCTGTGCCTAAAGTGGATCCTTGGGCTGGCATTGCAACAATTAGTTTTCATGTGGATTTTGATTTTCCCTTTCTAGGTTGCCAACAAAAGCAAGGAGAAGATCTCTGCCAGGCCACATGGTATGTTGGCAGTGGTTAGTAATCAAATGGAAGTTTTTGTTTATTTATTAGGACAGAGAGCCATGCTCAGCCCTCTGTTGATGGCATGACAGATGGGACTCCCTGATGGCTCGCATTTGGACTCTTTAGTTTTCTCATATTAAATTGTACCTTTGGCCCCTGCTCCCCTCTCCTCCCAGGACCCTCTGCGCCATCCTGGCCAGAGAGTTCTTTGCCATGAACTCTTTCAATTGAGCCAGGCCAGCCTGGAGCAGTGGCCAGAGCAGGGCTGTGAGAACTCATGGATGACATAACTCAACGAAGTTCTGGAGCTGAGAGCTTTCTCAAAGAACATGGGGTGCAGTGGCTTCCATACTGTGTTCTGGGGAGCTGGAGGACTGTGAGGGAGCTGTGGGGTATGAGAGACCTCGTGGACTGAACGTGGGCTCTCCCTTGTCACTTCACCTGGGGAAGTTCCACTTTTATCTGTTTTATACGTTTGAGTTCTGGATAAGAGTTTGTTGGAGACAACAGGTGTTTGTCACTGAAATAGATGATGATCACTGATCTATTTCAACCTTCCTCCACTTTGTGAAGAAAATACATCTGATGTCCACGGGGTTTATGTGTCCTCATTATGCTGACACCTTGGTGATTGGCCCATGCAGTGCACAGCCCTGAGCTCTCCATCTGATGCTGATACCTTTTATTTCCCCAGGTGTATGTGATGGTGTCTGTGTAGACAATTCCCACTGTAGCCAACCTTGCCCTCCTGACACTCAGGGGAATATGGGGTTTTTATGCAGGCAAAAGAAATGGTACAAGATCACTGAAACCTGCCGGACTCTTAATGCCTTCAACATCTTTGAGGTAATATCCTTTTTCTCATACACAGAGGGGAGCCCCAAATTAGCAATGCATACTGTGGTCAATAAGAGAGAGGGGGAGCACGAAGCAGGGCTGGTAGGTGAGTGCTTTTTAACGTGAATAAACACCTACTCATTTTCTCTCTCTGCACAAGAATGGAAGTCCTAAATCTGGGCATCTGAAAGTCTGTGCTCTGGGCTCCCACACACTTCATGACACAAAGGAACCTGATCCTCAGCTCAGAGCTAGAAGAGCTGTCAAGAATGATCATGGCCTACTTCTCCATCTTTGCTCTTAGCTCTTTACTACAAAGCCTCGGTCCTCAATGTACCCTTCTCTGACCAGCAGCATGGGCTACCCTGAGAACTTTTATTTGTTTATTTTTTTAAAAAGATTATATTTATTTGTTTGACAGAGAGAGAGAGTGAGAGAACACAAGCAGGGGGAGCGGCAGGCAGAGGGAGAGGGAGAAGCAGGCTCCCCACTGAGCAGGGAGCCCAATGTGGGGCTGGATCCCAGGACCCTGGGATCATGACCCGAGCCGAAGGCAGGTGCTTAACGACTGAGCCACCCAGGCACCCCTACCCTGAGAACTTTAGATATGCAGGCCCCACCCCAGACCTGCTGAATCTGAAGCTGCAGGTTATCAAGATCCCCAGGTGATTTCTGTGCTCAGTAAAGCATGAGGAGCAAGCTGACCTAAAGGGAAGGACTTCATTATCAAACAAATGAACCTATTTCCATACATACTTAAGTAATGACACATTTTAAAAAAATCAAATTTTGATAAATAAAATCAGATGAAATATTATTTCTTCTCTTTTTATTTCTTTCACTCCTCTTCTCCTAGGGGCTTCACCTTTCTGAAGTTCAGCTCCTGATTCCTTCAGAGGAGTCAATGCTTTTGCATCTCTTTGGTCCTAGGGAACATTCCCCATTTGGTGGTTTTGGGGGTGACCAGGGGGAGTGCCAGTGGATGCTGTACCTGAAGTCCCTGACGAGACTTCAAAAGACTGCCCACCCCAGGGTGTCCATCACCGGGCCCACCCCTAATTTGAGGAATCTGGGCAAAGATACACACAGAGACCCATCTACCATATGTTTTAATATCTAAATGCTTTAAATCAAGCTTCCAGACTGCTAAGTAAAATATGTTCTGCTGGTCTCCCGTCGGATTCTAACCTGCACCTCCAGTGTGGTGGAAAGCCAAGGTCACATGCTCATAACCCTGCAACCAGTGTCCCTTGGTCACCTCTCAGGCCTAGTGGTGAGCATAATGGTGCCATGCTCCATCCTTGGTAGCATAGACTTCGGGAAGAGGCCCATGAAGGCCCCGGAAGTGGGCTTGGGGTTGCTGAGCAGGGGATTTGAGTGTCTAGATGCCGGGACATGAGTTCTGAGTGGGCATATCCTCTAGGCCCACAGTCTCTTTGTCTTGTGAGGGGGCAGGCAAAAGGAGGCCAGAAAAGGGTCCTCTAAAGTAACGGTTGGCAATTTTTTTTTCCTGTAAAGGGCCAAATGGTTAATATTTTAGTCCCTGTGGGTCATAGGGTCTCTCTTGTGAGTATTCAACTCTGCCACTGTGGCAAGAAAGCCGCCATAGACAATACTTCAATAATGAGCAGCCTGGGTCCCAATAAAACTTTATTTACAAATATAGGCAGCCAGTCGGGGACCATGTTTGCCCCCCCTGCTCTGAAGTGTGGGACCCAGAGCCTGAATCTGTGGGGCAGCCTGTTTATCACTATTTTCAGTCACTCTTTTGTGCTGGTGTCTGTTGATTCATCCAAATCTGGTTCAGAATGTCTATGTTTAAAATATGCTTAGTGGGGCGCCTGGGTGGCTCAGTCGGTTAAGTGGCTGCCTTCGGGCTCAGGTCATGATCCCAGAGTTCTGGGATCGAGTCCCGCATCGGGCTCCCTGCTCTGCGGGGAGCCTGCTTCTCCCTCTCCATCTGCCTGCTTCTTTGCCTACTTGTGCTCTCTCTCTATCTCTCTGTCAAATAAATAATAAATAAAATCTTTAAAAAAAATAAAAATAAAATATGCTTAGTAAAAATAAGCTTAAATGACACTAGAAATTTATCAGATGCACAGGACATAGATACGGTGTATATACACAGAAGCGCTCTGAAGTGCTATGCTAGAGATAGCATTTGTTCTCGGCAGGGCGAGGGTTTAGGTGCAGTCAGCTGGCAACCTGGACCTCTGGTTTTCTCTTCACCTACCTTGGTATGGGGCAAGTTATCCCATAGCAAATGCGACTATGAAAATGTAAAATTGAAAAACATTTTGCGTGTACAATTGCGTGATAAGGCTATCCTAAATTTTTTTAAAGGTACTTTCATATTCAAAGCAAAAGTAACCTAATACAAACTTTCTTTTTGCCCTTTCTTAGACAAATTCCTATTCGGGTCAGCCATTCGGAGGAAATACAATAGAAAAAGAGCATGCCAGAAAGTCTGAGACCATCACAGACATGCTGATGCAAAAGTGTCCGGAGGATTTGTCCTGTGTACTCAGGAACATTCAGCGGTCTCCCCGGATCCCGGGAAACATCGCTGTCATCGTGCAGCTCCTACACAACATATCCACGGTGCTATTGACGGGTGTTGATGAGGCGAAGATGAAGGTGAGTGACCTTGATTTGGTAGAATGACATTTTGGTGCAAAGGAATGCAGGTTTGCTGGAGTATTCTGTGGGCTTTTTAGGGTCTGTGATGCTTGGGTAGCAAATGCTCAATAAATGTTCACCACAGAATAAACAAGGGAAAATGGAAAAGGTGAACACAACCAATACGCGTTTAGAGACAGAACTTACTGGGTGCTGGGTCCTACACGGGAATCTTTTCCAACGTACATTTCGGCTACTGAACACCTCTAAGAACCATTCTGGTTCTGCAGAGAGTCTTTTCCTACTCTCACCTGTGAGTCAGAACAGGCTGCTAAAATGGAAAATAGCCGCATGCAAAGAAAACAGCCACACATGTCTGCTGCAGAAGTGTGAGGTGGACCTGGATTCACTTCTTTTATTTTTGATCTTTGAGGCAGAGGAGAAAAAGGAGGTTCAGCCTCTGGTGTCAGATTTCGATTTACTATGTTCCTGTCCAGGGTCCTGCATACAGTTGGGACTTAATAGATGTTCGTTGCATGATGGGTCCTCTGAGCAGGGTAGGCAAGTGGCTGGCTTCACCACGGTGTGAAGGGAAACTGATGATGTCAGTGAGCTTGGGGAAGGCTGCCCACTTGCCTGCCTCACAGGGAGACGCTTCATACATGACATGAGGGCAATGCCTTCCTCGCTCTATTCTCCGGCTCAAACTTCCATGGCCTGCGAGTACCCTGGGGATCTCATTATGATGCTGATTCTGATTCACTAGCTCTGGGGTGGGCCCCGAGATTCCATACTTCTTCTTCCTCTTTTTTTTTTTTTTATAGATTTATTTATTTGAGAGAGAGAGAGAGAGCACGAGTGGGAGGGGCAGAGGGTGAGAGAGTCTTAAGCAGACTCCATGCCCAGCAAGGAGCCCCACACGGGGCCCGATCCCAGGACCCTGAGATCATGACTCAAGCCGAAACCAAGACTCAGAAGCCCGACCGACTGTGCCACTAGGTGCCCCAAGATTTCATACTTCTAAGAAGTTCCCAGGGGATGCCTATGCGGCTGGCTGGCGGGCCACACTTTATAGAAGTGAACCCTGACTGTCCTGGCAGATTCAGGTGGTGGCTCGGTACTAACGCTGCTCCTTCGTTGGCAGAGTTACAGCGTCATGGCCAACCACATTCTTAACAGCAAAAGCATCTCAAACTGGACCTTCATCCCCGAAAGAAACAGCAGCTGTGTCTTGCTACATTCGGTCAATTCCTTTGCAAGAAAGCTATTTATAAGTAAGTATCCCATTGACATATCAGACGTCTTCATTCATACTACGGGCACCACCATATCCCGAGACAACGCTGGCAAGAATTTCACTTTTTCAATGAGAATTAATGACACAGGCCGTGAGGTCACCGGGCAGGTGCTGATCGGTAGAGATGAACTTCAGAACGTGCCCGCTCCTTCCCAGGCCGTCAGCATTGCATTTCCGACTCTTGGGGCCATCCTAGAGGCCAGTCTTTTGGAGAATGTCACCGTCAATGGGCTCGTCTTGTCTGTCATTTTGCCCAAGGAACTTAAAAGAATCTCGCTGATTTTTGAAAAGATCAGCAAGTCGGAGGAGAGGAGGACCCAGTGTGTTGGCTGGCACTCCCTGGAGAGCAGATGGGACCAGCAGGCCTGTCAAATAATTCAAGAAAACTCCCAGCAAGCTGTTTGCAAATGTAGGCCAAGCAAGTTGTTTACCTCCTTCTCCATTCTTATGTCACCCCACATCTTGGAGAGCCCGATCCTGATTCATATCACGTACATAGGCCTGGGCATCTCGATTTGCAGCTTGATCCTTTGCTTGATCATCGAGGCCTTGGTCTGGGGCCAAGTGACGAAGACAGAGATCTCATACTTACGCCACGTGTGCATCGCCAACATCGCGGCCACCTTGCTGATGGCTGACGTGTGGTTCATTGTGGCTTCCTATCTCAGTGGTCCTGTGACACACCACAATGGGTGTGTGGCAGCAACATTTTTTGTTCATTTCTTTTACCTTTCTGTGTTTTTCTGGATGCTTGCCAAGGCACTCCTTATCCTCTATGGAATCCTGATTATTTTCCGTACACTGCCCAAATCAGTCCTGGTGGCTGCTCTCTTTTCAGTCGGCTACGGGTGCCCTTTGCTCATTGCTGCTGTTACGGTTGCTGCCACTGAGCCCAGCAAAGGCTACCTACGACCTGAGGCCTGCTGGCTCAACTGGGACATGACCAAGGCCCTCCTGGCCTTCGTGGTCCCAGCCCTGGCCATCGTGGTCGTAAACCTGATCACAGTCACACTGGTGATTGTCAAGACCCAGCGCGCTGCCATTGGCAGTTCCATGTTCCAAGAGGTGAGAGCCATTGTGAGAATCAGTAAGAATATCGCCATCCTGACACCGCTGCTGGGGCTGACCTGGGGATTCGGGATAGCCACTGTCATCGATGACAGCATCCTGGCCTTCCACATTATCTTCTCCTTGCTCAATGCGTTCCAGGTAAGTCTAGGTGCTACTGACCCAGTACTAAGTGGGAGAATTCAGGAAGAAGCTTTGTCATCCGGAGCTTCTGCAATGTATTTCTTTATAAAAGACAACAGATTCGGGGTAACGTATTGAGTTAGGAAATAAGCTATTTTTCCCCAGAAAGGCCTGGGTTCAAATCTTGACTCTCTCACCTACTAATGCGTAATGATCTCTTAAGATACCTGCTTAACTTTTCTGAGCCACGTTTTTCTCACTTATAAAATGGGTATAATACTGCCCACCTTATAACGGTGTTAGGAAAATGAAATAAAACACCGAATAGGAAAGCACCAAGTACCAAAATGACCTAAAGATCATAAATAGCACAACGGTAAGGCTGAGCTCCTACTGTTTAGAAATTAAACATCACCACTTCCCCCAAATCCAGGTACCTAACTGGAGGTATTAAAATGTGCATCTTTATTATATTTCTTTCCATTTAGAATTTTTAATTCCCATTGGAAGCCATCTTATTTTAATGAGGCAAGTCATACAGAGTGATATTAAAGAGTTTCTTTTCTCTCACCTCTATGAATTAAGCAATGTTCACAGTTTCATGTGTCTCCTTGCCAAATTTTTATGCTTATATAAAAATATATTTTGATATAATATAGGGGTTAAAAATATACATTATTATGCACCTTACTTTTTCACTTAAAAATACATAGTAGTCTCTTATGAGGTTACTGTGTATAAATATGTCTCTTTAATGACTGTATGGTATTTCATATTCAATAATTCCTTACTGAAATTTGTTTTTTTTCATTGTTTTCTGTCATTGTGTACCAATGAGCCAAAGTTTATTCTACTGAATATTAAGTATGTAGATAGGAACTAATTGATAAGAAAGCTTTGATTTTTCTAATGACCTTTAAAATAATCCTTTTTTCTGAATGTAGGCTTATTTGAAAATAAATGTTTTACCTGATGGATAATAGAGATTTGAAGTCAAATATTTTCTCCTTTTTCTCTTTCAAAAATGATTTCGTTTTACAATAAGCATTTTGACGCCTTGGCGAACAAGGTTAATAATAATAGGGGTGCCTCATCTTTTGAATCTCTGTTTTTATGCATTTCTATAGGAAAAAGATGAAGTGTATCCAACATTTTTTGTATAGCTTTACCCATGTTTATGCAGCTAGTCACGGATAGGGCTGGGATAACCACCTAGTGTTCTCAAATTTCTGTTCAGTGTATCCCATGGCTGTCAGGAGCCCTTAAGGAGTTCATGTATCTACTCCCCTGCATTTCCCCTTCCTCGTCTCCCCAGGGGCCACCTTGCCTGTGAGTTTTGTTCTGGACTAGGCCGTGTGCATTTGCATTTTGGTACCATGAGCTCCTTTACCTGTGGTGACAGGATCAATCTGTAATTTCAATTCAGTTTCTGCCTTGACTCCTGCCAAGGAGGGTGGAGCTCATCTAAATGCTGGTACTGATGGAGGTGACAAGCTGAGAGCGGGGTGTGGGTGAAGGGTAGACACTGGGGCAGGCCATAGGCACTGGTGTGCTGGGGCTGGTGTTTACTGGCTCAAGAGAAATGACTTCTATTTTCAGGAGTTTTGCCAACTGACCTCATTAAAAATTAAATATGTAAACTTGTAATTAAATAAAACAAAGGTTTTGTGTAAGGTCCTACATCCTCAAAAGGCATTACTTTCCAATTATTTGTCAACACTTTCCTATGCTCCTGAGGTCATTTGCATCTATTGTATCTGTACGGTGGAAACACTGTATGATGATGTGTCCGTCGCTTCCTAACTCCACGTTTGGTGATGTCGCATTGCTAGATTTAAACCAGCCAGTGTGGGAGTATTGAACCATGGAGACTGGCAAGTGCTACAAATTAGGAGAGCTGGTTATTGCATTTACCAGCATGTCGGTGGGCCAGGGCATCCTCGGGATGCCCAGTGTGGGAGGAGAGAAAGGAGAGCCATCAATCTGCTGAGGTGGGGGACACAATCAAGCAAGAGGAAGGAAGCAGGACAAGCAGAATCCTAGGATGAACCGAGATGAGGGGCGCTGATGGAGCAGACAGAGAAAAGAGACCCCTGAACACGTGGCAAGGTCCAGAAGATGTAGGAGAAAGACTCTTCTGGAGGTTTCCCGGTCCTAGCCCTGTTCCACTGGTTTTAAAGCTCAAACAGCCCCCTCCCCACCCCCTTTGCTAGGGAACTATTAGTATGTAGTCAGTTGCTGACTTGACTGCTTACTTTGTGATCCACAACTCCTGGTTGGTATCCTCTCTTGTATTTACTGAGAGTAACTGTGGGCCGGGTAAGGTTTTGGGGACCCCCTCATAGCTGTTTTGGTGGGAGAAAAGTAAATGTCTCAGTCCATTTGGGCTGCTATAACAAAAACACCAAGGATTGTTTCAAATAAACAGAAATTTATTTCTCACAGTTCTGGAGGCTGGCAAGTCCAAGGTCAAGGCACACGCAAATGCGGTGTTTGGAGAGAGCCCGCTTCCTGCCTCATAGACGTATAACCATCCTCTTGCTATAACATCACATAGCAGCACAGGCAAGGGAAGTTTCTGGGGTCCCTTTTAGAAAAGCACTAATCCCTTTCATGAGAGCTCCACTCTCATGATCTAATAACCTCCCAAAGGCATGCCTCCAAATACCTTCACATTGGGTGCTAGGATTTAACAGATGAATTTTGGCGGAGGGATACGAACATTCCTTCCATAACAGTAAAGCATATATTTTAAAATTTTGGAGAATACCTTGAGATTTATCTGCTCAAATTGTGCTTTATTTACTAAAAGAAATACAAAGAAGCTGCTACCAGTGAATTTTTATCAATCAGATACTAAACCCTTGATTAATAATTTATCCACATTTTCTGAATGATGTTTTGTGTAACTTTTCCCAGGGTGGGACCAATGAAAAGTGGAATATTTCCCTGTTACGTATTTATGACTGTACGAATGCAGGTTGCATAATAAAGCCATTAAACACACACACAGATGTGGACACAGACACACACACAAATAAATACACAGAGACACCACATTTGCTGACAGTTTTGTGTCAAGCATTATGCTAAATTTTGCAGATATGAATATACTTAGTTTAGCCTCGAGAAATTGAAAATCTTATAAGGACAGAAATTCCTCTTCGTCCTTTAGCCAGAGGAATGTATTTTTTGGAAGAAACAGGCTAAAATTATGGTTCCTAGATATTTAAAAATTTTAATTCTTAGGCAAAATTCATGGAGATTCTGATTTAAAAATGTATTCCTAGTACTGAAACCAGGCCTGGATGTATTTGTCCCAAACATCTTTATACAAATGACACTTTGTAACCTAATGGACCATGCCATCTATGACATTTTCTTGGTAGACAGAGTGACAGATTTCAATAGTTACCTTGTAGGCTAAGAGTGTCACACAGAAAAGCAATCCCATAGAAGCTCTCCAAGCTTTGGAGTGCTTGCTGGACTGGCTGAATGGATAGGTATATTTAGTATGTTTTGGGGGGAATGGATGAGTTTTATGGCCGGCACCAGTCTCTGTGAAATCCTCCACCTCTCAGGTAAGCTTTTTTACAAATAGAGGTAGCAGTGGGTTTGGTATTGTTCCTGCTGAGGACCACCGGGGTGCAACATCTTTATGGTGCCATTTACATTAAACCCAGGTGTCTTAATAGACCTCTGCCTGGGTAAGGGTTAACATTCGATTATGAAATCGAAGCAGCTTAACAAGGTGATGTTCTGTTAGCCAAAGTCTTTATCTCATTTCTCCTCTCGGGTGAGCCAGGACCTGAGTAACCACACCTTCAGGAGAAACTGTCTAATGAATGTTGCAATCTATCACATTTTGAAAGTTGAATCTCTGGGTTTCTTTCTCCTTGTCTGAAAATGGGACAAATATGTTTCCTTCCTTCTTCCAGGGTGGTTTGGGGCCAATTCAAAGGGACTGTACCTAGAGAGGAACAGCTTCCTTTTGACTTGAATGGGGTCTGTGTTTGGATGGATGGTAAGGGATCTGAGAGCTAAGTAAGTCCCTCCATGTCCTCATATTTGCAGCATCTGTTTCTGAGCACACGTTATGTGCTTAGCAGCTCAGTCTGTTTTGGGTCTTAGTCTTCTGAGGGTCCATGCACTTGATTTTTCTTTGCAAGTTTTATAACAATCTTTGGCTATGGATGGGGAAGGAGGTTGAGAGTGTTAACAGAAGCTGAGCATAGCCACTTCTGCTTTTTTTTCCTGTGGAAGTTTCTTTCCTTATAGTTTGTCCAAGATTTGCAAGGTTGCTGTCCATGGCTGAACATCTCCTCTAGCTCTTGCTCAGACTATTATATTCTGGTGAGATATACATTGTGGTGAGCTCCTGATAAATGCAAAACACTTTTATTTTGCCCAATTTAAGAAGAAAATCCCATCATCTGGTATGGATCATGGACCTTGGTCTGTTTGATTTACTGAGATATCCCAAGTGTCTGGCACATGGAAGATGCTCAGTCAAAATTCGTCAAATGGATGAATCTAGGTGTTGTGACCTTAAGAGAGTCAAAGATTTAATAAATTGTTTTTAGTTTAGGTGTTTTTTTTTTTTGTTTTTTTTTGTTTTTTTTTTTTTTACCAGAATAGGAACTGATGAGTACTGGTATTTAAAATGGCTCTTCTTCCCTCTTCTGTCTTTCTCAGGGCTTCTTCATCTTGGTGTTTGGAACAATCCTGGATCCCAAGGTATTGTAAATTCTTCTTCTTCTTCTTCTTTTCATTATCAGTACTTGGCCCTTAAATCCTCACTTGTAAAGACCACTTATTGAGCATCTTTGACCTCAATCATTTGCACACGGCATCACTCTTCTTTATGATGCAAGTAAAATCGACCCTCTGGCAAACTCCTATGGAGCTAAGCATTTTATGTACGTCAGCTCTAACCCTTAAAACGATCTTGGGTATTCTTATTTTCAGTTTTATGGATGTGGACACCGAGACTCAGAGTGATTAAACTTGCCCATGAGCTCTACAGAAACCCACTCTAACAAGTTGAAGCTGAAAGAGGATTTATTAAGTCTCATATCATCTTTGGGAAGGTCTCTCTGGCTTGGAGGCTCGGAAGCTACATGCCAGGGACAATTCCCAATCTAGAGCACAGAACTAGACCCCAGTGCTCCTCCCACTTCCCTGGGCACAGATAGCACAGCTCACTAGGCCCATGTCAGGCAGCAGATGCTGAGCTAGAATTGCTGTTCCTATTGTCTTGGAGGTCGCCGCCCCCTAGCCTGTTGGGGTCCACTGGCACCTGCTTGTTTGCACTGTCATGTCTGATTGGCTGAGTCCAGGTCAGATGGCTGCACCTCCGCAGCGGGGGAGATTGGGACAGTGAGTTCCACCTTAAAGAGCAGGCGACTCAGGGAAGGGAATTTTCCAATTGCAGATTGAGTGTGTATAGGTGGTGAAACGAAACATGCATGAAATATCAAAAAACGAAACATGCATGAAATA
>NW_023270807.1:13860456-13879222 GCF_011800145.1 Mirounga leonina
AAACGAAACATGCATGAAATATCAAAAAACGAAACATGCATGAAATACCAAAAAACGAAACATGCATGAAATACCAAAAAACGAAACAAGCATGAAATATCAAAAAACGAAACAAACATGCATGAAGTATCAAATGTTTCCTCCGGCTTCTGAGCTCACCCTCTTTCCTTTGTACTGTGGTGCCTCCTGGAGTGAGCAAAGTAAACAACCCTCTCAAATGTAGATGCAAACACCTTCACTGCAGGGTTGATTTTTAATTAATTAATTAATTAACTCTATTATTAAGATAATAGCTGAGGTTTATGAAAGAGGTATTTCACACTGGTCCTTTATCTTGTTATTAGAATAACATATTGACCCAATAAAAATTATTTAGAGGTGGTAGAGTATTAGTGTTTCAGTCTTTCTATTTCTGTGTACTAATTCTGCGCCACTGGGGGAGTTCCTTAATTCTCAGGAACTCAGATCCTCCAAATGGAAAGCAGAGATAATGATGATTTTCCTGCCTCTTCTGCTAGATCCTGGTAAAGAACAAATGTGATTTTGCAAGTGACAAACACAGAGAGCATTTAAGGTAGTACACAGTTGTATACCATATGATTATATTTTTTATTAATCATAATACCACAACTAGTATTTATTGTCAAAGCATCAGCAGCAGCATTATTACTTATTAATTTACCAGGTGTCATGAGATGTGCAAAGAACTCTAAGACATAGAACTTTCTATCAAGATCAAAACCTCTTACATTTAACATTATAGTGTAAAAGGTCAAGATTCAAAGATGTCACAGGACCATACATGATTAATTGACATAGAGTTGTTTATGCCAGTAATCCTCACATTTTTTTTAGGATCAGTAAAAGGCAGTGAACATATGTCCCCAGATGGGTTTATTATCAATTTACAAAGTATGTATTTTGCACGTTATGAAACATAAAATTTAAAAAGGATGAGAAAGAAAGAGATGTAAATAGAAGGCCCAGGTTGTCTCCCCATATCCCCATGGGCCCTTGAGTGCACAGCCCCCAAGTCCCAGGGAGTGCTTCTCCCCCTTTGGGTCCCGTGTGTGACAAAGAATACCGCATTTTCTGGGAAGTGTGAAGTCACTCTGAGCTGGAGGAGTTTGGTACCTCTTAACTGTGAAGGCCTTGGAAGGTGAATGACATTTTATGAAGTAGAAGGGAAGATGGAATAGAAATAAGACAGCGCCTGCATTCAGCACGAGAGATGTAGGGAAAATGACAGGTTGGTCTGGAGTCTGGGCACATGAAGTCAAGTCTCAGTTCTTCTCAGGAGTCAACTGACTTTGGATGTCACTTCATCTCCTGCTCTTACTGTCCTCAGTTGTAAAATGGAAATAATAGTATCTATTTTACAGGATTATTTCTTGAATAAAATGAGATGATAGGCATGAAAAGTGCTTTAAAGAGTTTTTAAAAAAATGTATGAATATAAAACAAAATATAATTTAAGCAACAAAATGTATTTGATATATTAATAAATTACTTAATATATAAGCATGCCTTATTAACATTATATTAATTTATATTATTATATATCATGTTAGTATTAACATACAATATATCATATATTATTTATATTATTTAGTACATAAGCATGCTTTATTAGTATATTAGATCAATTTATATTATTATTGATTACATTAATATACAATATATAATTATATATGTGATATATTATTTAATATGTATTAAATATATTTACATTTCATATTTATATTTATGTGAAATCTAATATATATTTAAAAAAACAAAATATAATTGTTATTTATAACTCTTATTTTCTTCATTCCATGGACTTTTGCTGTGTTGCATAGGATTTTTTTTTTTTTTAAACTATGTATTGGCCTCTAGAAAGGGTTGGTTTTTTTTTTAAGATTTTTTTTTTTAAAGATTTTATTTATTTATATGAGAGAGAGAGAGCATGAGCAGGGGCAGAAGGGCAGAGAGGCAGAGGGAGAGAGAGAGAAGCAAGCTCCCCACTGAGCAGGGAGCCTGACGCGGGGCTCCATCCCAGGACCCCGGGATCATGACCTGAGCCGAAGGCAGACGCTTAACCGACTGAGCCACCCAGGCGCCCCTAGAAAGGGGGGCTCAAATAACAGGCAAGCTGTGGGAAATGTCTAACTATTCAAGTGTTCCAAAAACCCACTCCCAAAGTGAAATCAAAGATTCCTCCAACTTGGGGCAAACTGTATTTCATAGCCACGGGTTCTACCCTCTGAGTCGGAGTCTCCTGTGCCAGCCTCATGTCCTTATGTCTCTCCCTCTCCCCACCTTCTCCTGAAGCACTCCTCCCACTTGCTCACCCCACACATCCCACTGCCAGGGCCTGGCTGGTCACACACTCTCTCAGCAGAGTGTTCGCCCGGCCTGAGCACCTGTGTTGACTTCTCATAATCTTTTAACTCCTTTTGTTCTCTCTCCAGATAAGAGAAGCTTTGAAGAGTCGAGTAACTTCTGCAAAATGGGTCTCCAGAATATCTGAGGTAAAGCCTTCATACTCGTCATTGCATGTGGAGGGTTCCTAAAACTGTCACCCCAACACTCTGTGGTATGGGTGTTTCCAAAGTGCCCCGTGAGCACCTCTTTGAGCTGCTCCGATTCTTTCTGGAGTAGTGGCACCACAGCCAAAGAGAGGAAAGCAGACTTAGATGTATTCAGAAGAGAGTGGCCAGGCAGGGGATGGGGGTGGGGGCTTGCTGCGGGGGGCAGACCTCAACCTAGGCAGCAGGGGAGCAAGCCCCTGCCCAAGCCCAGAAATGAGAGCAGAGAAAATCTGATCTTCCTGTGACAGCCTGCTCCTTCTCTCTGACTCCAGTTGGCTGAGCCACATACAAAGTGAGGAAGTCCAGGGAAACAAATTCTGCAGCTACACAAAGAACTTCCCAATAGCTTGATTTTCAAGAGGGGCTGGTTGCCACGGTTACTGGAGATGTAAAGGAAGGCTGGGGCCGGCTCAGCGGTGCGGTAGAGAAGGCTCTCCAGTCTAGTTGCATACACGCCCTTTCCTTGACCTTCACTCGCACAGTGCAGAAACCAGGTATTGTTATGCCAAGCTCCAACCCCTCAGCTGTTCTGAGTGAGGGAAACACGGAAAATGTTTGGATGGCAGCAGAAGGGGCATCAGGGTTGGCCCAGGGGACATTCCCAATCACAAGAGAAGAGGCAATGTGGAGTTTCGCACGCCAACATTGGACGGGATCCATACCCACAGTAGGGCCACACCCTGTGGCCCTGAGTAGCAGCACTGCCCCACCCCGTATCCCTTGCCCTTCTAGTCTCTCTTTTGATTTCCTTCATCCCCCTTTTACCTTCCCTCCTTGCTCTTCCCTTTATTTTCCTAGGTCCTTTGGTGTTACTCCTACCCAAACTTGGTCCTTGGTCTCCAAACCTGGGGGATGGTTGACCCCTCCATATCCTTTCCAGCTGAAATTTTAAAAAGCTACGTTTTACTGAGAATAAACATCAATAGTGATTTAAAGCAGTGGATCTCAACCTTAGCCAAAGATTGCAGTCAGGTAGGCAGCTTCCAATCGTGTTGCCTGAGTCCCACCCCTGGAGAGTCTTACTGGATTGGTGTGCGGTGTGTCTGGGAATTTTACAAGCTCCCGGGGTGGTTCTAATGTAGTTGAGGCTGGGACCCTCTCATCCACGCCTTCCTGAAGTACCTAGCATTGCACATATTTGCTCTAACCAGACTGCCTGGCAAAAGTACACCGCCCCCCCTCCAACCAGTGCCTCACTGGTCTGCCTGGTGCTCTCCCAGAGGCTGGGCGCTTGCAATCCCTTCCAATTTGGCATGGCTCCTTTCTGATGGGATTTCAGTACGATCCATCCAGCCATACAGGGCTACTCCGCCCTTCAGTGCTATCCAGAAATAGTCATTTGGCCCATTTCTCTTGGTGCTTTTACATAAAAGATAAGTCAAGATTATACCCAGAACTTTATTATCAGTTTGTTTGTTGTTGGAGTCCGTGGTTTTCAATGCGGGCTGCACCTTAGAAACACCTAGAGAACTTTTAAAAAATACCACATACACCCAAGAAAATTTAAACCAGAAACTCTTGGGGTTAGGGCCTGTCACTTTTTAAAAAATTATTTATTTATTTATTTTTAGAACTCCCCAGTGAGTCTGATGAGCTGCCAGGGCTATGAACCACGGGTCTAGGAACCGGGTAAATTTATGCTAACTTCTTGCAGTCCTTCCTCTGCCCACTAGCTTTAGGCTCTTGCAAGTCAGTTCCCCCTCAGAGGAAGTAGGCTTATCATCTGTCTTCTCTCCTGCCTTGTAGACCTGGGCTCCCTGTGTAGCAACCTCCCACAGACCAGACTGAACTCTGTCCCCTCACAGTACCTGCCTGTGGGGTGTCAGTCCTGGCTTCCCATACCCAGGATACGAAATGTGCTTGTCTGAGTTCTTTTTACATCCATTGTGGTGCGTTAGCCTATGCTCATGTGGGGATCATCCCACCGGCAAATTAATGTATTACCTGTCTTAAGCAACATTTCCCGAAAACATGAGGCTGTTTTAGACTCGGGTGCATTATAAAAGGATGACTGTAACATGGAAGGTTCCAGCAGGCCAGCTGAGGAGAGCTGTTTGAGGGCGAGGAGGCATTCTAGTGTTGCTTGGTCTCTCCACGCCACTCACCTGCCTCCTCCCACCTCCCTCCCACACTAGAGACCCCTCAGGCGAGAGAGCCAGGCCAGGCTCGGGTGGAGGAGTCCTCACAGCAGCCTGTTCCCATGTTGTCAGCAGTGCTAATATAAAGCAGGAGGGGTTGGAGTGAAAGGATGAAATCAATTGCTGTAGGTCACCATTCTCTATGTGCTTTGAATAATTGTGATAATCGAAAACGGACTAATGATGATTAAGTGCAATTTATACTTTTGTCATCAACAGAACCTTTGTACTGATTTCTCTTGTCACGCCACCAAAGGGCCAAGCTAACAAACCCGGCCATACTCCTAACTTGGGAGGTGAGTGCGAGGGAAGGGGGTTCTCAAAGACATGCCATCTGTATGACCTTTCTTTTAAAAACATCACAATGTGAGTCGTGATTAGGAATGATTTCCTCACTGGCAGTGAGCAGAGGTGCCAGTTCTCTGTGGCTGCCGCCCCCTCCCCTCTCTAGTCCGCCATCCCCAGGGCGTGAGATCAACAATATCTGCACATATCCCACTGTGGCCCCTCTCTTTCCCTAGTGTGAAAAGATCAAGGAATTATCATAAACATTATCTGTGAGAGACCTCAGGGATAATGTAGAAGTTCATTCACTTTTGAGGTAATGTCTGAGAGAGAGAGACATAGAAACAGAGGGAGGGGGGAAACAGAAGTACAGAGACACTGAGGGGCGTGGTGACTCTGGGTTGTAAGAGAGCCACCCAGATATGTGGACATGTGCAGACAAGTCTTCCAATCCTCTGTGTCCGTGTCTCTACAGATCTAGAGAGAGAAGATCAGACAGGGAGATGGAGGCACCCACCACAGGATACCCACATTCACAGTGAGTCAGAGAGACACAGAGAGAGGCCAAGGGTTACAGAGAGAGACCCAGAAAAATACAGAAAGAAACAGAGATGTATAGAGAGACTGAGGCTCACTCAGACACACAGAGAGTGACAGAGACAGAGCAGAGGGAGATGCAGAGAGAGGCGCTCAGAAATCCAGACAGACCCTCCCTCCCCCCACCCCAGTACATCGGGGCTCCAGTGTGCCGGTGTGGCCGAGACTTTCTGTGGCAGCCCAGGGCCTTGTACAAAGAGAGGGGTCTTTTCCAAGAGGAAAGGAAGTGGTCCAGCTTACAGAAAGACAAGGTTTGTAATTCAGTGTTTGTAGGCAACAGAAAACCAGCCTATTCCCTGGATTCCAGAGTGACTTAAAAGACTCCCATTTGCCCAGGGGACTTGACCCAAAGGGGCTTATTGTTCCAGAAAGAGTGAGCCCATAATGCAGCTGTTGTGAGGCTTCGGGTTCGTGCTGCTTGTACATTAAAGTTGTGATTTTCTGTTCTTGAGAAGGTCATACGTTCCAGGAATGGCAGAGCCCTGGGAAAAATGTGCTTCTTCCCGTCTTCTTGCCTCCGGGGAGTATGAAGGAAGCCTCCCATGCTGTGGTGCTGATGGAAGAGTGCATGAAGTATGGGAAGGATGGAAGTCCCCCCTGGCTAAGCCGTTCTTCCCTGCTAAACATTTCTCCCCAACAACTGTCAACATACATGCGTATATGCCATGCCAGGCATCCACAAGGGAACAGAAAGACCAAATGAGCTGCAGCAGGACCTTGGTCCTGTTGGAGCCTCCAGCTCCATGCTGTCGGGTTGTGTTTATCCTCAGGACGAGAGTCTGGTTCATCTTGGCCAAGGTGGCCTGGGATGTCACCTGGCTGGTTTCTGTGGGTTGCTAAGGAGGGGCCCTCATGAATAGTCACCAAGAGTTGGGCTGACTCTAAGTAGGTCATTGCTGGTTCTGTGTACAAAAGGAATCCAACTGCCAGCATAGTCCACCTGTCCAAATTTAAATGGATTGCACAGTTAGCCTGGCTTGGGCTTGGAGGAAAGTTGGCCGTGAGCCAAGTGAAAACAGAGCTTTTGAACCAGAAAGATGCTCGTTGTAAGTTATGGAGCCTGGAGCCTGGAGGGATGGGTCATAGCTAATCCAGGCTTGAGCCAGAGCTAGAAACCAAGTCTGCAGGCTTCTAGCTCTGGACTTGCTTCTCAAGACATGGAACCACTGAGGGACTCTGTCTACTCTGATGATGTAAGATTAACCCTCACCAACAATATGTTTTTTTGAAACCAGTGATGAGGAAGGGAGACTATCATATTTCAAGTACAGAGCTGCTCATTTTCTTAACCTTGTAGGTAAACAAATTCGATGTTCAAACAAGGAGCCCCCCGATAGGAGAGCAGTACAATAGGTAGAAGCTCCTTTGGGGGTGGGGGGGGGAAGCTCTTTTATAAAGCAGGCACCCAGGCTGATGCATCAGAAGGAAATGAGTGGATAAAGGAAAAGGGGGCAGTGAACAGCCCCTAATTATCCTACCAAGAAGCCAGTGTTAATGATGTTACGTTACAAAAGGGAAAGTGAGACACACTTTGTGAATGAGGGGGTCTCTCTCTTCCTTTTTTTACTGTAAAAAACTTTCTCTAAGTAAGGAAGCTTGAAAAAGCAAAAAATATAAGAAGTCAATCAGAAGGTAGAAAAATACACCAACTTGCAGGTAAGTCATCTTTCAAGTGGCATTGCTTATCTTACAACAGCAGTCTCATTTTTCTCAAATGAAGTCAGAAAGGGATTTTAACTTGACATTTCCCTAGTTATTTCTGTCGAGTCTCTTCTAGGGAAGGGAGTGGGGCAGGCACAGTCCCGGTTTTCATAACGCAGAGATCTCAGTACAAAGAAATGGGACTTACCCAGAGTCAATATATTGAAGTGAGGATGGAATCTCATGAAGCCAAATAGTTATAGGATTAGAAATCTGGAAAAACTTTAGAAAGGACTGGGTCCAATGGCCTCATTTTATAGAGGGGAACTCTGGGCATGAACAAGAGAGAGAGATTGGTCTTTCATCTGTATGTGCATTAAGCAGGGAACAGTCCCATCTAGGATGAAGGCATGCTTTACTCAGATGCAGAGCACTTCCTAGGATGGGATGGCAGTAAAGGCATTTGGCCTTGGGATTATTATTAACCAAGAAAGGGCCCATGGATGCTAACAGAGAAACTCCAGAAGTTTTTGGAAATCCCTTGAAGAAGTTGTGCCCTCTCTCCTGCAGCCCACAATTCAGTCTGTCCCCTCCTGAAAGATGTCTGAACCGCACGTTTAGGGTTCCAGGAATGGCAGAGCCCTGGGAAAAATGGAAAGGAGGTCCATTCCACTAGGGAAGACCCCAAGTGGAGACATATTCAGTGCCCTGCTCACACCTCACCAAGGAAGTGACTTGGTCAGGTGGCTCAAGGAGAAACTGGTGCTACCAGTGTCTAAGGCTGATGCGTGGTTAGACACTTAAGACATGATGATTCTTGGGGAAGTTATTTAAATTCCTTAGACTTTGATTTTCTCTACCGTACATTGAAAAAAAATAGAGTCTACCTCATAAGGTCATTGCAAAGATTAAATGAATACGTGTAGGTAAAATACTTAGAATAGTATTTGGCCATTGAAATGTTAGCTGTCTTTGTTAAAGTACCTGTGAATTCACGTACATACACAGACCCAAGCAAACACACAGGCGTGGCCTTGTGCAGGAGTTTGGACATTGACACCCTCATGGAAGTTAGTTCATTGACTTCTAAATAAAAGAATTAAGCATTTGATTCAGTCTGTTCAACATCAGGGGGATCAGCCAGCAAAATCTGCTGAGCTTATCATTGGACAGTTCTCTCATTCAGTGTTACTGTGGTTGTAATACAGAGTCCCCTGCCTGGGAAAGACTCTGGGGTTCTATTCAGGGCACACTGTGTCTGAGCTCTGCTTCGCTTTTCGCCTTCTCTGTGAAGTCTTCCCTGATGGGTCCATCCAGAAGTGCTGATGGTCCCCACCTGATTCCTATAATAGTGTGTGCCACTCACTTTATATTTATTGTGTTTTATTGTTTATTTACCTTTAATCTTTTGGTGTGCAAATATTTTCTTTCTCAGATAAGACTGTAAACCTTTGGAGGTAGGGTTACTCGCTTGATTTGCTGACTACGTTACTCCCTTTTGTATGCCCGAAGTGCAGAGCAGGTGTGTAGCACAAAGAACATGTTCAATAAAGGCTTCTGATTACACAACCGCAGGATTGATGATACTGGCTTTTCCAGTTCCCAAATGACCCGGTACTCAGCTAGCAACCTCAGGAGAAATGACCTATTTCCACAAATGTGGCCTCCTTAGTTGTCATTATCGTAAAGATGTAACAAAATTGCCTTTCCCTTATTTCTCCTTCATGTCAACATTTCCCCTGGTGATACTGAAATGGAGGTTTGCCTTAGGTTCTGGGGCTCGGAGGAGGGTATGTAAATAGGAGACACTAGGATCTGGATGTGTGGGCTTTGGTGGTGAGAGAGGAAATCCAGCCGGGCTACCCTGTCAGAAATCAGACCATGTGGGGGCGTCTGGGTGGCTCAGTCTGTTGAGCGGCTGCCTTCGGCTCGGGTCGTGATCCCAGAGTCCTGGGATCGAGCCCCACATCGGGCTCCCTGCTCAGTGGAGAGCCTGCTTCTCCCTCTCCCCCTGCCTGCCTCTCTGCCTACTTGTGCTTTCTCTCTCTCTCTGTCAAATAAATAAATAAAATCTTAAAAAAAAAAAAAAAGAAAAAGAAAAAGAAAAAAAGAAATCAGACCATGTGAAGTTTCCTGCAAGTTGAGACTGCACCTTCCATGTCTGAATTGCCCCCGGTCATGGCCCGAGGCTCAGTAAGAACTCTTGGCCCAGTTATTAAAAAATAAAACGAAAATCTCTTTGGCGTAAGGTAGGGATTAGATCACGATTTACGGATCCATTTGCTAGCCAGTTTTTCCCCAAGTTCAGCACCGACACAGGCAAAACTCTGGTAGCCCTTAAAACTCAGCATCCACAGTGGCCCGCCCACCTTTGCATTTTATCCCCTGTGTTCTAATTACACCGGGGCGGTAGATGCAACCCGGTCTCATGTGATCATCTGAGATAAAGATGGGGAATTAAAGCACAAACAGTGACTCATTATAAATGGCTTTACTCCAGACAGGAGAAACCTGTAATTTCTCTTAGGCGTGCTTGATGGACCCATCGTGGAGTGAATCACAGACTTACACAGGCCTTGAAACCCAGGGCGGTTTCAGATAGGCTTCTCACAATCGGTGGCTGGTTTGCACCGGGACCTCTTGGATTTCCCTTTCGAAAATGGAGAAGAGGGATCACAGGGGCTGAAGGGGGACCATGGGAAATGCAAAGGCAGGCACTCGTGATGGTGGGGCCCAGCGGCCGGACGCTCGGTGCCGACTTTCCCTCTGGGCTGCTAGCTTTCCTGCGTGCGGTGAGTACACATGCCAGGACCAAACCTTCCTCGGACTGAAGACCAGGTTGGTATTGCATGTGTTCCGGAATGGGGAAAATGTGTGATTTATGGTGGTATCCTCTGGAATGATTGATTCTGCAGGAAACTTTGCTGACATTATTTAGAAATTGGCTAGCTCAAGGTTAAAGTATGTCCTAGATCTCTTTTGCATTTGTTTTTCTTTAAAAGGTCATTTGTCAGGATCTAATTGCTCCCTCCTAGGAGTGAAAATGCAAAGCACTCTGTCAGGCAATTGGACTCCATTTTCTGATTGTGCCTTTGCCTGATAAAATGGATAAATAAACCAGCTTTCAATTCCCTTCCTTTAGGCTGAACGTAAAGTTGTATATGTATTTTGATAAAGCATTCGTTAGTCGTTTCTTCGTATAGTGGGGCTGACAAAGCTGTCTTTATATCAACTTGAAAGGAAACATTTCCTCCAGTGACGGCTAAAACCTTTTTGCGAAGGCATCTACCCTTGTTTTGAGTGGTCTACCGTTCCATTTAATCACCCATATTCCTTGTCCTCTGAGGACAATTGCGGCCTTTTAGATGTGTATCGTAAAGCGCTCTTTTGTGTGTGTGTCCGCATTCCAGTGAGCTTTCTTCCTGGAGCCGAGCAATTGCCCAGTCTACCAATTACTTTAAAATCGTGTAAGTCTCAAGATAGCTGGTGAGAGGCTAGATAGCTTCCAGCTCTGAAATCATGCGATTCTTCAAACATAACAGTATTCAAACCAGACTGCCATTCTCAGAAAAGATACTGAGCTACAAAGAGATTGGATGGAAGCCATCTAAAATAGCCCAGGATAAGATGCTTCTGATTCTTTTTTTTTTTTTTTTAAGATTTTATTTATTTATTTGAGAGAGAGAGAATGAGAGAGAGGGGGGAGGGTCAGAGGGAGAAGCAGACTCCCTGCCGAGCAGGGAGCCCGATGCGGGACTCGATCCAGGGACTCCAGGATCATGACCTGAGCCGAAGGCAGTCGCTTAACCAACTGAGCCACCCAGGCGCCAGATGCTTCTGATTCTAATAGATCTTTTCTATCTTTCTTTCCCGCAAGGCTCTTTATGAAACAGCTCTTCCATGGCAAGGGACAACTGGTAAGAGTGACTGAATCCATTCTGTTACTGAGGCCAAGCAACAAACAACTTGGTTAGCCGTCTGACTCTATAATCAGAACTCTAATTACCCCAGTGGAGTAGACAGAACGGACGGTTATGAAATTCAGCTGAGGGGAACAAAACACACACACCCCAACGAGTGGGTCAGCAGACTCTTAAGTTCCTCACCCTCAGTTAACCTTTCTGAACTGGGCCTTCCCATCAAAGGGATTGGCCAACGAATGTGAGGTGAGTTGCTGCTTAGAAGGTGAGCCAACAAGTGGAAGGGGCCCTCCCTCTCACGTTGGGGTGAAGTTCATGGAGGGGAATACTTTGGGGCAGTGTCCACTTCGTGGGCAAACATCCTAGTCCAGCTTGCCTTGGGGTGTTCTGTGTGGAGGGGTTTGAGAGATCATGGCTTCCCATGCATTCCTTCCTTCCTGACTATGGTTACTGTTCCCAGGCTGTACCCTTTTTAATTTGCTTTGAGAGTTCTGATGCTAGCCCTCGCACACCGTGTCCGGGCAGGTGGGGAGTGCTTCGGTTCCATGACTCATATCCTACAACCCCATTCTAGCGCAGATCAGAAACAAGCTCTGGGACCCAGGCAGACTAATTCCAACTCATTCAGAAACCCAGCTCTTAGTACAAGGGAGGTGGGGCGAATAGGAAATGGTTGTCCGAACAGCTGGGGTCTTCTAGGTCTGTCCAAGAAAGTATCTTGTGAGTTTTGACTGTGGAGACAGGGCAGAAAGGATGCTCATGCTGCCATGCCCGGGGCAGACTCACTCATCTGACGTGGTGTTGTCTCTTGCCGAACCTAGATAGAACCTCACAATCTTTTGGCACAGAGGCTCCAGGTAGTATAACAAAGAGGTAGGCTGGGAGCATGTCTACTTAAATCACCAGGTTCCAAAAGGATCTAGAGTACCACATATGCTCACCTTTCCCTCTAAGATAGAGAAGTTGCCTTGTGATTTTAAAACAAAAACTTCAGAAGTTGGTATCATTCTCTGTGGGGGCCATTCATTTATTCAACACACGCTGACTGGGTAGCTATTATGTTTCTTACACTCTGCTGGGTGCTGGGGACAGAAAACTAGCCCTTTCTGTTCACCTCCTAATGACAACCTGATTTTTTTTTTTTTTTGGTCTATTCTGCTAGGTGTGGGCCAATTTCTCTCAGGCTCTGGGGCTGGAAGCACTAAGTCTTGTGCTCTGTTGACCCCTTATCATCAGGGCTTAGACCACAGGCAGTGGTATGGGAGGCATCCCTTGCTGAGAATTCCCTGGGGAGGGACATCCTGAGCCACATGACCTCTGGGACCCTGAAGTCTAGCTACATTGTCCTCCCAGCCTCAGGGGCCAGCGAAGGTTATTCTCTCTCTCTCTCTGAAGTAATCACTCTGTTAGAGCAGAGTCTGGCTTCCATTCAGTGGCCTAGAATTGCTGTTCATTATCAAGTGAAAGACAAAAGTGGATGGTAGTGGGCAATTCACACTTTTATGAGGACGCAGGGAGGGAGAGAGAGGCAGGTTGGGGAAGCAGGGAGGAAGAATTTGGGATGCTACTTTTCTAGTACCTGAGAAGCTGCCAATTCCAGGTTGCTCGTTGCTTTTATCTCTGAAATAGGCCAGCTTTCAGGCACTTTGGGAACAAGATGTAGGGCGTGTTTCTTTCTAAATATCAGGGAACTATTTACCTAATCACCACAGAAGCCTCAGGCATGAGTTCTTCTGCATCTTGTTTTCTCTTCCTCTTTTTAATTAACCATTTCTGAGTCTGCTTTTCCCTTCCTGGGATCATCCTAGACATCTCAAGGTCATCTCATCTCTGCTTGCCTTTCCTCACCTCTCCACCCAGAGCACGTGTTCCAAGATGATGGGCGGTCCTTGAGCAGTAGCCTTAAATCCCCCAGAGCACTTTGGATGATAAGGTAAATCGGTATAACCAGAGTGAAACAAGTCTTTTTACCACAAGGATTCCCAGGAACTCTGCTATCCGTCTGCATATATGTGAGGGGCTGGGGGTGGTGGTGCTGGGACACATGGTTTCTCCATCTGATCTGACCGTGGAACCCCTTAGTCTTTCATGAGACCAGTGTTCCACAGAAACCCACTTTAGGACACAATATCTTGGCCAACTGCAATTGACACCAAACTCTGTATTGTTTGCCTTACTAAATAAAACAGGCAGATTTCCTGAAATCACAGAACATTTAAGTCAGTGTATACACATGTCCCCAGGGTCAAGTTTCTCTTCCATTCATTTAAAATTCAACTTTGGTGCCTGCTACAAACTTGGCAAATAAGTGGCGGGTAATATGTGTCAACCTTAGGCATACGTACCCATTGTTGCAGCACTATTCTGTCAGGATTACTGCTTACTGTTTTTATGTTCCCCCTACCAGGTACTAGGATCTTGATTTAAATAGCCAGGGACAGTTCTTCCCAACAAAGCGTTTTTCTGCCACTGTACCCCAGGGGTTTTGAGAAGTAGCGATTTTATGAAAACACGCAATTTCGTTGTTAAACTGAACACACTGCAAAGCCAGAAGTTAGTGAATGGTATTTTAAGGTAAAGGTAATTTAAGCATACTAGACATAGAGTAACTCCGGATTCTCCATGGGGGAGAGGACCTGGCCTCGACTCCAGCACTCTTCACTAGGAATCAGTAGATCCCTGGGCCCGGCAAGTTGTCCTTGATTAGGTTCACATCTGAAAGCTGCCTCTTTCAGTTCTGTCTGTGTTTTTGCCAGTGTTCTTTGGCACAATCCAGTCTTGTTGCATGTATTTAGATTTTGTGTCCTTGTTCTTTTCTTCATTCTTTCAAGAGGTCACTTAGTACATGCAGACACTGTGCTGGATATTGGAGAAATACTCTCTCTCTCTATTTTTTAAATATTTATATTTATATATATATAGTATTTTTTTTTTTTTTTTTTTTTTAGAGATGGAGTGGCAAGGGAGAGGGAGAGAGAGAATCTTAAGCTGGCTCCATGCCCAGTGTAGAGCCCAATGCGGGGCTCAGTCTCACAACCCTGAGATCATGACCTTAGCTGAAATGGAGAGTCAGACGCTTAACCAATTGAGCTACCCAGGTGCCCAGAAATACTTTATATTTGCAGAAAATTTTCATTCAGCGTTATGCAAAACTCAAAGTTCACTTTAATTATTAAGGCTTTATCAACGGTGAATCTAAGTATGTCTCTTCCATTCTGTTCTATAAAATATCAGCCTCTGATTATGAATTATGCCGGATATACTTCTTTTTATTTTTTAATTCCCCATTTCAGAGCTCTGAAGCTCTGGCTCATTGTGTGCTCTGCAGAACACTCTGGCTTGTGGCTTCAGCCATCTATATTGTGATGGGACAGATTCCATTCTACTCTTTCTGGTGAGAAGAGAAACAACCCATTTGGAGCTATACCTTGAAAACATTTCTCCATCTGACCCGTCACTGCCAATCCTCCTCTGAGCAAAAATAAGAATGCCATGCCTCCTCTTGGGTAACATTATTAAACATCCCCTCCTTCCCAATTGTAATAATTGAAGGAACTTTACCATATAATTATCATACAAAATGTTTCCTTTCCCTTGCACCAGACTATAAGAACAGGAATGATGAAATAGCAAATTAATTAACCAAAACTCTCCAAACAGCTAATTGTACTCAGTTCAAAGTTTTTGTTTTTTGAGGTCATGCTTATGAGTTCATACTACATATAAATGATCGGCTAGTAAATTTTTTCTTAGGAAAAAAATGAATGTGTCATTATTTCATCATGTTCCATAAAGAGCATAATGATCTACAGAAAATGCCATGACTATTGGATCCTTTAGTCCCCGAACACTTCCGGGAGCTGTGGACTTACAGAGGCCCTAGCACTGCTCAGGAAAACAGTTTTGGGCTTCCTAAATCACATCACATCACATCACATCACATCACATCACATCACATCACATCACATCATTGTACCAAATGCCTGACTTTCTTCCAGCAAGATTAAGTGAAGTTCTTATATTGAAAACTGTGGACAGTAGAAGGCTTCCTTCTGAAGCCTTAGATAGCAGGCATTATTACTTATAAGTGGCCTCCTGTTGGCTCGTCTTCACCCATTTTCATTGTACATTTCAAACTATTGCTCTCTAGGTGGAAGAGAATTGCATTTACCCTTAGCATTAGTCCTATTATTTGGCTCTGAATGTAAATATCTTTTTTCACTGATGCATGTACCTTGGGAAGAAGATTTTGATAGAATTGTGAAAAATAGTACAGAGAAAGGACCAAAAGGACCACTTCAGTGGGAGAAGTGAATGATTTTCAACTTGATAATGAAAATGAATCTTCCAGTCTGTATTTCTATTTCTCCAATTGCAGGTTACAATCCATTAGAGGGTTGTGGATTCAATTTAGTGGGTGGCAACCAGTTTCCAAAAGAATGTCAGATAGAGCGGAATGCAAGATAAAAATCACAAACACAGCAGAGTGTCTTGCTCATAGGTGGGAAGGATAAGTAATATGTAAAAGCTTTTGAAATATAAAAATCATGTACTTTCCAGTTTTGTATATGGATATCTGTGTACATACATATATATGTCTGTACACAATGAGTCATGATGTAAGATCTGTTTTTATAATTTTTTTTTAAATTTTTTATTTATTTGCGAGAGAGAGAATGAGAGACAGAGAGCATGAGAGGGAGGAGGGTCAGAGGGAGAAGCAGACTCCCTGCTGAGCAGGGAGCCCGATGCGGGACTCGATCCCGGGACTCCAGGATCATGACCTGAGCTGAAGGCAGTCGCTTAACCAACTGAGCCACCCAGGCGCCCCTAAGATCTGTTTTATTACTGTGTCAGGATAAAAAATTTTTGAAAGCCACAGGTGTATATGTGAAACATACAGACACATCTAAGACAACTTATACTGGTTCTTCTGGTATTTCCTTTAGTGAGGACAGTTAAAAATCTATCCTAAATAATATTAATATTGCAAATTGCTTAGTGTGCCCATCCACCAATTTGCTGCATACATGAGAACTTCTTTCCACCCACTCAAGTAAGATCTTGAATTCCACACACATATCCCAGCAACTATGCAAATCCATTACCACACTTTGCCTGTCATTCTGCCATGTTTTCTTTCCCTTGCTCAGACTTGCTCTATAAGAAGATAGTATAAGTCAAAATACTTCCCCCCTGTTCATTGGTTAGGAACTCAAAGAATTTTAAGCTCAAAGACAATTTGGAAGCCTTCCTGTAAGTGCCTGTGATTCATCCTCTCATGTGAAGGCTCACTGGAGTCATGAAAGTCCATCCTAGTCTTGACTCCACCCAGGAAAGGTCTGATCCCTGATCAGTGAGTTTTCTTTGCTCCCTGGCCACAGATTGCCTGGTGAGCCTAGATGGATCAGAGTTAGTTTGTCTCCATTAGAGCATAAAGGAATTTATGTTTGCTGAGGCTCAGTTTCTGCTTGGCCTTATTCACTAGCTGCAGTATGTAGATGATCTCTCTTCTCACTATTGGTTTGACTTGTCTGCATTCCTCACTGGACATCCTTTATGGAAATGACAGCACCCTTTATTTCCCTACCCCCAGCATCTGGCACAGTTCCTGGCAAATAGGAGGCACTTGATAAAGGGTGGTTGGTAGAATGTATAATCATCCCACATTTTATGAGATGGATGAGAAAGAAAATAGGCTCAACAAAGGTCAAATAGTTCATCAATAGCATAAATATGATTAACAACTTAGCTCATGCTGAATCTAAAGTTCATGATATTTTTACTTTGTTGCATCTGTACTACCAGAAAATTGTTCTAAGGAACTTTGTTTCCAATAAATGGTCTTAGTTTCCACTATCCTGTAAGAAAAGTATGGTGGTGATGATCATGATGATGTTGATGAATTTCAACTGTTGTAAAGATGCTTTCTTGGAGATTTGTCTTTGAAAGGTGGAACTATCAAGAAAAAAGGCTTTATCAAAAGAAAAATAATTGTAACTATGTGTGGTGACAGATGTTACCTAGACTTACTGATCATTTTACAAAAATACAAATATCAAATCATTATGTTGTATACTTGCAACTAATATAATGTTACATGTCAGTTATATATTAAAGAAAGAAAAAGGCAAGAAACAGAGACATGGCCAAAGAATAGTTACCTTCTCATGCTTCTAGTTTCTCTGTATAATAGTTGATCCATCTATAAGAGAGAGTCTCAGTGCTTGCTCCAGTAACAGACAGTAGTGTATATTCATTTCATTTTAAGTTACTTGACCCCCTTTGCCCCTTTGTAGTTCTCAACTGGGAGCAATTTTCTCTCCCAGGGCACACTTGGCAATGTCTGGAGACATTTTTGGCTGTCACAGCTGGGGAGGAGGCTGTTCCTGGCATCAACTGGGTTGAGGACAGAGATGCTACTGCACATCCTACAATTTACAGGACAGCTTCCGACAACAAAGAACTATCCAGCCCCAAATGTCAATAGTACCATTGCTGAGAGGTCCCGTTCTAGAACGTGGCTTTCCAGCTGCATCATCTGGCTCTACCACTTTTTATGAGTGACCTTGACTCATAGTTGCTCCACACTTTGTACCTTAGCTTCTCCACTGATAAAATGAAGATGGTAATACTGTCTTATGCCATCTGATTAAATGAGTTAGTGCAAAGAAAGTGCTCAGAACAGTGATTTGCAAATAAAAGTTCTTGGTAAATGTTACTATTAAAGAAAATTGTGGATCAAATAATCAGAAATGACTCCTTGGTGAACATACATCTTTCCTAGTGCATCCCTCATTCCTGTCTATTGTTTGTAGACAAGTTAACAGTTGAGAGAAAGTCTTCCCCTTTTTTTACATGTTAGCTGGCCTGAAAGTAGATATTGGGGTCCTTTCCTGGAGCAGGAGGTTTTGGTTGGGACAACTTCCCAGTAGGGTCACCAAGGGGTTGGTTAGTTGGCTAAGTTTTGTGTTGTCTGGCCTTATCACCTCCAGCTGGATCCACTTTCATTCTGTATTGCAGGTGAAGATCCTAATGTGTGAAAATGAAGTCCCAGGCAACCATGATTTGCTGTTTAATGTTATTTCTGGCCATAGAATGTTCTCACTATAGATCCAAGATCCACATAAAAGTAAGTTTGATCCATTCTCAGGTGGTCCCATAAGAAATCTGTCAGTTCTCCTAGATGGCTAAATTTATGATAAATAACATAATCTTTAATAAAATTTCAAATGACTACAATTTTACTCCTGCTGATATATTTTTTAAAGGGAAAGTTGAGAGGTGGCTGGGCCCTGCAGCAGTATATTTTCAGGGTGCAACAGAGTGTAACAGTACAGTAGAAAAATCACTTTGCAAGCCACGGAGAATGTAGACAGGCAGCTGTTGGGAGGAGGAATACCAACCTGGCAGGTAGCATTTCAGCTCTAGACCTTACCTTTGCTTCTCCTTAGTTGTGCAAGTTGTTTTGCTTCTTTGAGTTTTAATTTCCTTATCTATAACATAAAGGGTGTTTTTTTTTCTTTTAGATATTTTATAGCCCTTTATAGCTACAAAAGAGTGTGATTCTATTCTATTCTATTCTATTCTATTCTATTCTATTCTATTCTAT
>NW_023270807.1:13879232-13901380 GCF_011800145.1 Mirounga leonina
ATTCTATTCTATTCTATTCTATTCTATTCTATTCTATTCTATTCTATTCTATTCTATTCACCTAATGATTATTCCTAGCGTCTGCTCATTTCTTCCTCTCTGGGGATCTGTGGTATCTGGTGGATCATATTAGCTCCATTTCACAGTCACAGTTAAAACAGAAGGAGACCAGCTTAGCATTATAACTGTTACATCTCTTTTCTCCCTGGGTACTTAAGCTTTCCATATGTACCCAATCCACTAACTTGACCCTCAGGGGCCAACTGACCACTGGCAAGGTTCTAGCCCTCCCCAGAGGAGAGTTTTTTCTCTGTCTATGCTCACCTCAATGCTTCTGTCTGCAAATTCCCGTGACATCACACATGGACCTGGTGCAGTTTTCTTCTGAGTCCTCAACACATTTTCTCTTCATCTCCACATGGAGCCTCTACGTTGAGATAAGAGAGGAGAGTCCCACAGTAAAGAGGACCTTTGGGAATTTATGTTTTACAGGATGGAGATAAACTTCAACATCTTGAAGGGAAACTCAAGACTGGAAGGATACAAGGTACGTGTCTACAGAACAGTCTTCTTCCATATGGAGCATGGGCAGAGTAAATGAAGGGCATGGATATTGCCAAGCACGTCCCCAGACCGCAAGCTTTCAATTGGAATAACAGTCTCTAACAAGTTCTCATTGTTTACCAGTATTGATAGACTCTCTTACAACTATACCATTATCCATGGCATAGACAATGACCCAAGTTGGCAAATTATGCACATGCATTCTAGAGCAGAAGACAAGTGGTCACTTTAAGCCCCCAAAGGGAAATCTGTTTGAACTAATGAGCTAACAAGAGACAAGAGGGAACACGGAAGAATTCATTCCTTCATGTGAAGATATTTTCAGAACGCTTAAATGTACATAACACTCTGGTGCTGAGAAGTCTATTGAAGTGATGTAAGATAAGTATTGTGTTGGTGAGATGGGTTACTCTCAAAAACTCAGAGATAAACTATGGAGATAATCATTACTAGTAAGATAGTGAAATCACATGGTTCTTACCCAAATAGTAGAGATCACTGGATTCTGCACAGACATTGCCAAATATATTTTTTAGCAACAGATACATCTCTACATAGATGAGGAATTGAGAAAAGAGGGAGAGAGATGGCTAACCTTCAGTGAGCATTTATAGCAACACCGATTGAAGTGCTTAACAGGATGCTCCCTCAATGTTTGTAACAAGACTATGGCATCACCTCCAAACTGTATGGATGAAGAAATTGAGAAGCACTGAGCTTAAATAACTTGCAAAACCAGGGACAGTGGGCAGGTGGTAAAGAAAAATGCAAACTTACTCGTTTCCTTTCTCCATGAATGGAGTCATCCTCAGAGCTGTCCAAGCCATAAACATAGATGCCTCCTTTGACTTACAGACAATTAGTCACCACATCTTATTGATTTCAACACCTTACTAGCTTCCATTAGGACCCACTTCTTTTCATTCCATTACCACTATCCTAAGGCAGTTCTTCCTGGGAATCCTTCAACAACTTCATTCTTGGGCTCTTTACCTCAAGTCAATCCATTCTACTCATGGGCCAAATTAGGCCTGCCACCAGGTTTTAGAAATAAAGTTTTATTGGAACAGAGTCATGCCCATTTATTTACATATTGTCTTTGATTGTCTTATGTGACAAAGGCAGAGCTAAGTAGTTTTGATAAAGACCACATGGCCTACAACGCTGAAAATATTTATACTCTGGCTAGAGTGGTCATATTTAGCAAATAAAAATATGCAATGCCTCATTAAACTTAAATATCAGATAAACCATGGATGATATTGCATGGATCATATGAACACTAGAAACTTATTCATTGTTTAACTGAATATTTTCAATTGATCCCTGTTATTCATGGATTTTGTATTTGTAAATTCTCCTGTTCATTGAAACTTATTTGTAACCCCTAAATCACTACTCACAGTGCTTTCTGGATCATTCACAGACAGAAGAAAAATTGAGTTAGCTAAGGTGCAAGTTCCCAGCCAAACAAGGTGGCTCTCTGCCTTCTTGTTTCAGTAGTCCTACTATAAACAAGTGTTCTTTTTGTGGCATTACTAATACCATACTTTTTGCATTTTGTGCTTTTGTTTGTGATTTTGCTGTTTAAAATGGCCCTCAGTGTAGTTCTGAAGTGCTGTCTGGTGTTCCTAAGGAGACTGTGATGTGTCTCAAGGAGAAAATTCACATGTTGGATAAGCTTTGTTCATGTGCTGTTATGAGTTACGGTGCTATTGGCCATAAGTTCAATGTTAATGAATCAACAACATAAATAAAGTGTCTTTAAATAGAAACACACGTAAAATGAGCTCATATATTAATCAGTTGATAAAAATGTGAGAAGAAGCTCGTAAGAACCTGCCTTGATTTCCCCTCATTCAGTGTTTGTGGAAGCAACTCCATAGACCATAACTACTGCAAATAATGAGAATCGACTGTGTCTGAAAATAAAATTAGTATTTAACTGGGCTTTCTTTATTTTATCTGGCAACTCTATCTGGGCCTTTATAGAAAATTTTATTGCTTTCTGCTCTATGCTGTTGTTAATTATCTTTCAAAAATCCAATCATGTTTTCTGGTAACCCCCATATTCGCACAGAATTCAAAGTCCTTCATGTCTTGACTCCTGCTTTTCTCCCATCCTCATCTCTTTCCGCACTCCCCTCAGATGCTCTAAACTAGCCTTTCTGTCTGACCTGCAACCTCTCCTCTCCATGTGCAGTTCACTCTGCCTCCACATCAGCGCCGCAGTCTGCCTGGCACGCCTTACTTGGTGCTGAGGACACTGCTCAGTGTCACCTCCTCTGGGAAGCAAGCAATTCCCAAATCCCTAGAATGAGTCAGCTGCCTCAGCAGAGTGCAGCAACGCTAATTAGGCCCCCTCGTCTCTCTTTTCCTTTTCAGAGAAATGCCGAGGACCTTGCATCCCTGCTTCCAACTGCAGCCAGCCCTGTGCTCAGCCCTTTCATGGAGAAATAGGGTTTACATGTCATCAAAACAAGTGGCAAAAATCAACTGAAACATGTACAAGCCTTTCTGTGGAGACACTCTTTAAGGTGACACATTTGCATATTATTGGCTTCCAGGGCTAATTTCCCAGGAGATGGTAGAGGCATTTTCCTGTGTTCTGTTCGGCACAACAATCTCAGATCTAGATTTGGGAAAATGGCAGAATGGGTGAAATTTGTCTTTTCTCCTTCCTTCCTTACCCAAATTCTCAGACACTCTCCGCCCCCCCGCCACTCTCTCTCCCTCTCAACATCTTTTCTTAAAAATAGATCTGAAACTCATTCACACAATGGTAAATGCTTAGAGGTTAAAGTTTGAGCTCTAAAGATGGATTTGTGTGTACCTTCGTCTAATTAGTGAACTCTAAACTTCTTGAAATTGCAATTTAGTATTCTTTATCCTGCCATCCTCCAAATCCACCCCCCCCCACAAATTCCATGAGACTCCCCTTTCAAAAAATTAAAATAAGTAGACAGATTTTGATTTTAGCATTTTTCCACATCTCTGGAGAAAACTGTCTTGTTATCACACTTGAGTTAAAACCACTGTCCTGAAAGCAATAGGTCAGTATCCTGATCTCGTGGGAATTTTGATGGAACTTCTCATTTGTGTGTGACTCCCCATCTTACTCTTTCCGTCTTTCTTGGCATCTAAACCCCTTTTAGGACTACTTGCTTCTCTCTTTTCCCCACGTGGTGTATTGGTGCCTTAGCTCCTTTACTCTGACATATGTTAGGTACTTAATCATTTTTGAGCGATTTTTTTTTTTTTTTTTTAAAGCAGGACTTCAATAGTGCATCACACCTTCCTCTAGCAGCATCATCCATACCCGTGCACGTTCTTGACTTTCGAGCACCAGAGCCCGTGGAGAGTGTAGCTCAAGGAATCCGCAGGAACTGTCCAATTGATTATGCCTGCATACTCGATGTTGTGAAATCATCAGAAGCCACGTCTGGAAACATCGCATTTATAGTGGAGTTACTAAGAAATATTTCTACAGATTTGTCTGATAATGTTACCCAAGATAAAATGAAGGTATTTTTTGATAATTTCGTTAAAAAAACTGACAGATTTCTTCTTTTTTTTAAACCAAATCTTGCCTTTTAACAGTTTCAAATGTACTTTTCAGGGTCCAAAATATGACAGCCACAGCAACCGTAACAACAAGGATAGACATTTTATTTCAATTTTGCATATTGATTCACTCTAGTTTATGTAAGTTTTCAAGAAGCTGGCACATTTTTAATACATGTTTTTGTACAGACTTACTATTTTCAAGAAAATGTCCCAAAAGGATGGCTGTGAGCAAGACTGTGTCTACTCCGGTCTTGCCCAAATTTCATTCTGTAGAACATAATTATTTGGAGAAATGTTAATGGAGGCTCCGTTTCTAAAAGGGAGATCTGTACCTAGCAGAGGTAGGAATTCTGGGTTAAACAAAGTTAAGCAGGTTTCCTTCTGGCAGGACTTTTTAAAGTTTTTCACGTGTTAATGAGGTTTGACCCTCTTTATAAAAGGGGGGGTTATAGAGATACAGTATGCAGTATTTCTCAAATTTAGGTTTTTATAGAATCTACCCCAAATTCCCTCCATTAAACAATCATTAATATCTCATGAGACTCTTGGGTTATAAAGACTGCAGTTTGGAAATGCTGCCCCGGGGCCCATAATAAAGCAGGTAAACTTTACCTATGATTTTTATTTTATTTATTTATTTATTTATTTATTTATTTATTTATTTATTTATTTTTAAAGATTTTTTATTTATTTATTTGAGAGAGAATGAGAGAGAGCACATGAGAGGGGGGAGGGTCAGAGGGAGAAGCAGGCTCCTTGCTGAGCAGGGAGCCCGATGCGGGACTCGATCCTGGGACTCCAGGATCATGACCTGAGCTGAAGGCAGTCGCTTAACCAACTGAGCCACCCAGGCGCCCATGATTTTTATTTTATTTTAATCATTGTTTTACTTTACTTCCCTCTCTGAAGGACTCATCTCTCAGCATGAGATTCTAATAAACAATGAATTTGAAGAGCAATATGTCAAATAAGATCTGATCACTTGATCTTTAGAAATGGACTTTCTACAATAACGTGTAAATCCTTAGCATAAGTTCCACTTTTCCTCCCTTGCAGAGTTATAGTGAAGTGGCCAACCACATCCTTCACACAGCAGCCATTTCAAATTGGGCTTTCATCCCAGACAAAAATACCAGCTCGGATTTGTTGCAGTCAGTGAATCTGTTCGCGAGGCAACTCCGCCTCCACAATGACTCTGAGAACCTTGTGGATGAACTCTTCATCCAGGCAAAAGGGCTTCGCATCACCCACAATACCTCAGAGGAGAAGTTCAATTTCTCCGCAAGCATGAACGGTACAGCAGAGGGTATCTTAGGAATGATAGAAATTCCCACGCAAGAGCCGTGGAACCTGCCACCAAATGCATCCCAAGCCATCAGCATAGCCTTTCCCACCTTGGGGACCATACTGAGGGAAGTCCGCTTGCAAAATGTGAGTCTTCCTAGACCTGTAAATGGTCTCGTCCTTTCGGTGATTTTACCAGAAGGACTGAAGCAAGTCTTACTCACCTTCGAGAAGATCAACAAATCCCGCAGTGCCAGGGCACAGTGTGTTGGCTGGCACTCGAGGAAAAGGAGGTGGGATGAGAATGCCTGTGAAACCACGTTGGAGATCGTGAACAGAGTGAAATGCTTGTGTAACTACACCAACATGGTGATGTCCTTTTCCATTCTAATGTCCCCCAAATCTATAGACAACAAAGTCCTGGACTACATCACCTGCATTGGGCTCAGCATCTCTATCTTTAGCTTGATTCTCTGCCTGATCGTCGAAGCCGCAGTGTGGTCCCGGGTGGTTGTGACGGAGGTATCATACCTACGTCACGTGTGCATCGTGAACATAGCCGTGTCGCTCCTGATTGCTAATGTGTGGTTCATCGTAAACTCTAACTTTCACAAAAAGGCCCAGGACTCCAACTGGTGTGTTGCGCTGACATTTTTCAGCCACTTCTTCTACCTCTCTCTGTTCTTCTGGATGTTCTTCCAAGCACTGCTCATCATCTATGGAATATTGGTTGTTTTCCGTAGGATGATGAAATCCCGCATGATGGCCATTGGCTTTGCCGTTGGCTATGGGTGCCCGTTGGTCATTGCAGGTACTACAGTTGCTGTCACGGTGCCAGAGAAGGGCTACATGAGACCCGATGCCTGTTGGCTTAGCTGGGACAGTACCAAAGCCCTTTTAGCATTTGCCGTCCCAGCCTTAGTCATTGTGGCCGTGAATCTTGTGGTGGTTTTGGTTGTTGCTGTCAATACTCAGAGGCCCTCTATTGGCAGTTCCAAGTCTCAGGATCTGGCCATAATTATGAGGATCAGCAAAAATGTTGCCATCCTCACCCCATTGCTGGGACTGACCTGGGGTTTTGGAGTAGCTACACTTCTAGAAGGCACTTCCTTGATAGTCCATATAATCTTTGCCCTTCTCAATGCTTTCCAGGTAAGTACCAAGAGAGAGAGACTTATTTTATTCATTAATATTGTTAATTAGTATTTTATTTATAAGATGTTACTTTTATTTTATCATTCGCTATTCTGGCTATATGACAAAAAAAAAAAAAGGCTACGATTGAAAAATACAGAATACAAAATGTGCCTTTCATTTCTTTCCATGTCTTAGAGACATTGAGCTGTGGCGTCTCTCACCCTATTGATTGTCCAGTTGGATTTAGCTGATCAGGCTGACTGGGTGGGAACCTCTTTCCTTCTGTCCTCAACCGATCCACCTGTATCCCTCCTGAAGTTTCAGGGTCAGAAGAAGTTGGCCTTCACTTATAGAGAACCAGTCTTTGGTCAAAGATGTGTGAGTCTACACTCACATGGTATGCCTCAAAACAAAGAAGTTTTTATCCTTTCTCAAGCAGTTGGGAACTCAGTGAAATAGTCATTTTCCATAGTATGACGAGACAGGACCTGCCATTCTCTTTGAGTGTTAACCAGTTGGGAGTTCTCATGGCTCTTTCCTGTGAAATAAATCTAGGTTGTTCTTCATTGAAATGGATCTTGCTGCATGTTGCCTGACCCTAGAAATGTCACTTTTCTCTGGGCCTCACCCATCTCCTTAGTAAGATAAAGATACGAATCTGAGATCATCTCTTTTCTTTTCTTTTCTCTTCTCTTCTCTTCTCTTCTTTCTTTTCTTTTCTTGCTCTACCATACTTGGTTTGGCAAAATTATCCCTCTAATAGTTGCTTTACTCTGTTGGCTACTGAACTTGTACTTTTGGGAAGCTGTCACTAGCCAGACTGCTTTCCATACCTATGAGTAATAGCAAGTTTGGCAGGTTCATATCCTTAATTGTGCTTTTAATCAGGGGTTGGCAAACTCCAGCCTGCTGCTTGTTTTTGTAAATAGGTTTCCTGGAATAAAGCCATACACGTTCGTTTACATTTTGCCTGTGGTTGCTTTTGAGCTACGGTGGCAAAGTTGAGCAGTTCTAACAGAAACTGTGTAGCCCACAAAGCCAAAAATATTTATTATCTGGTTCTTCACACACACACACACACACACACACACACACACACACACAAATTCCCAACCACTGCTTTAAATATATAAATATAACTGCTTAGTAAAGCAGCAATGTATTCCTATTAACGTGTCACTATTACTCTATTTAAAAACATGGTACAAAATACAAAGCAGACTTTTAAGAAATGTCAGCTCAGATCAATTATATATCTTACTCATACTTCTTTAATAACTATGGAGAACATTTATTTCACGCTTTGCCTTGCATGGCTTTAAAGAGAAGCATTTAACTTATGGTTGTTGGTGGTGGTTTTTTGTTTTTGTTTTTGTTTTTTTTTTGATCAAAAGCTCTTGGACTGACATAAATCTCCCCGACTCTTGAAGTTACTTTGGTGACTAATGATCTCATTCTATTTTTTTTAATTTTTTACTTTGCAACTTAATTAAACCCCAGAAAGTTTTATTCTGTTTCTTTTCCGAATCACTTCTTTCTCTCTTTTCTTGATAGAAAGAAAAATACTGAAACACTTTTAGTTAAATACACTCCAACTTTTCTCAGCAAGCTTTCCCTGTGACTCACATTTAAAAAATTTCCGTCTTCTGATTAGCATTTCTCTGCCATGAGACTATCCTTGGAAACCCAGCCTTCCTTCCACTCTCATGGCAAGATCCAGAATTTTCTTAACTTCAACTTCCACCATTTAAAAAGATTGGCTATCAATTATTGTGACTTTATAGGTAAACAAATAATTTAAACTTGAAGAGACTCTGGTCTTTTAGATCTCTGTAGTTTTCTCTCTTTTATGCATAAACTTATTCCACCAGCTCAGAGACCCTGCCGTTTCGTGACTTTTAACCCCAACTGAAAGTAAACTATAATAACAGGCTTCACTTCTCAAGAAACCTTCCATGATTGTCACTTTGAGCTACAGGATTCCATGTCATGTTATGTCATGATGAATAAGAACAACTACTTAATATTTGGAAAGAAAGTAAACAGATGTGATAAGGTGGAGAAACACCATCCTACATCTGCAGCCTTTCAATAAATATCAGTAACTGTCACACAAAAATGAAGGTGACCCTCTTTGAGGTACAGTCACAGAAAATACTTACCAATGCATTTTCTCTGAATCAGTAGAAGCTGAAGTTTCTAATACCCAATAACTGTCCTGGAAGATATCTAGAAGAGTGGTATTAAAATTACAATTGGGATGTTGTCTGCCAAACCATCCCTCATACTTCTGTTGAATTTTGCCATAGGGGTTCTTCATCTTGCTGTTTGGAACCATTATGGACCACAAGGTAATTTGAATTTGTTTCTCTCATTGTAAAAATTTCCATGTGGCTCAGGGTAGCCGGGGGATGAGGCAGTTTTGATCAGAAAGCCTGGTCCATGGGGGTGAGTTTATGGGGGTGCTTCAGGCATCAGCTGAGAGGAGGAAAGGAAAGAACTCTACTCTCTCATTTGTTGACTTAAGTCAACAGGAGGCTGTGTGTGAGTGTATTTAAAAGAATGAAAACCGTACCGGAATTTTAATTTTAATTTTAATCCCAAATCTAATTATAATAGCCAGAATTTTAATTTTAATCCTAAATGGGATTATAACTACACCTCAACTTTTATCCAAGTCTCATTATTGGCTAAGCACTATGCTAAGCCATCTGATGCTGCTTCTGCCAGGATTAGTGGTCTCGAAATTTCAAGGCATGGGTCTGGGTTTGAGGGATGTTGTCATTTCTTCACTGTCATTGTTTCTTCAGATAAGAGATGCTTTGAAGATGAGGATGTCTTCACTGAAGGGGAGATCCAGGGCAGCAGAGGTAAGCCCTCCCTTTCAGTCTTAATACTGAAGGGTCAGTGTCCTCAGCAGAGTCACGCAGAGACAAATATTATAGCTTAGTATTCAGAATTTGTTAGCAAAGAATTCTTAGGGTATACAGACATTCATTCATGTCTTCACTCAACAAATTTAGAGTATCCCGCTAAAGCTTAAGGTCGGTAGAATATACGTCTCAAGAGAATTTTCTACCTTGGATGTATTTCAACTTGATATCTGGACCGTTGAGATGGGACAACATGAAGCCAGGATCCTAGACTCATAAAACAGAGCTGGGAAATGAGAGATGAGTTAGAAATGAGATTCTAGGCCAACCTAGTCATTTCATAGGTAAGGAAACCAAGGCCCAGATTACTTACGAGATTTGCCTGAAGGCACACAGATAATCATGAGAATTCACATTCTCCTTGCTCAGAACTCTTTTGAGTAAACCCTGTTCTTGGATTGAAGTATTTGTATACTTATTGATCTTGAAGATGACTTTGACCAAGCTATCCGTCTTTTAAGGTACTGACTGAAATTGCCATCATTGCCATATTAATGCAGTCATTTAGTCCACCAACAGTTTCTCAATAAAAACTACTTTCTTAAAAGTCAACAAACAAAACATTTTCTGAACATATTGAGAGTCAGCATTTATGGTTAGCTAGTATTGGGCGTGACTTTTGGTACCCTAGTTCATCAATGCTAAGATAGGTATTTTCTTTACCTTTTAACATTTCTGAAATAGGAATGTATCTTACAATCAGTGGCATGTCATGATTTAATTGGCAAGTTTTTTCTTTCTTTTTCTTAGTGGAACATAAAAATAATGATGCAGGGGCACCTGGGTGGCTCAGTCGTTAAGCTTCTACCTTCGGCTCAGGTCATGATCCCAGGGTCCTGGGATCGAGCCCCGCGTCGGGCTCCCTGCTCGGCGGGGAGCCTGCTTCTCCCTCTCCCACTCCCCCTGCTTGTGTTCCCTCTCTCGCTGTGTCTCTCTGTCAAATAAATAAATAAATCAATCTTTAAAAAAAAATAATGATGCAGCTAACAATGTTAGGTTCAATGAAATATAATTTAATTCTGTGTAGCTATGTCATTTCAAATGCTTCTTTTCATGTTCCCATTTTTACGTGTTTATCTCTGGGCAGCTGTATACATAAATATAAATGCATTTTTTGTCAATGCCATTACTTACTGACATCACTGTTACTTTTTTTTTTTCCATTTAGAACGCATCTTTAAGCCCAACCAATGGATCTAAATTAATGAATCGTTGAAGATGAGGTGTGAGTATTAAAAACTGAAGGAGAATCTTTGCTTTCAAGTTGTGACAAACCCCTTAATGCCCCTTGTGAGCACAGTAGTACCTATGATGTGACGCAGGAGTGAGGTGGGGAGGGAACAGGTGGGTATATCTTTCAGAGATTAGAAACTTCTTCATTGCCCAGCGCATAAATGAAAATATGCACATCTTTAAAACTATGTCATCTCAGTGTGTATGTCCAAATCTTTTTAAAAACACTTTTATTTAAATTCCAGTTAGTTAACATACAATGTAATATTAGTCTCAGGTACAATATAGTGATTCAACACTTCCACACATCACCCGGTGCTCATCACAGGTGCACTCCTTCATCCCCATCACCTATGTCACCCATCCCCCTGCCCACCTCCCTCTGGTCACCATCAGTTGGTTCTCTATAGTTAAAAGTCTGCTTCTTGGTTTGCCTCCCTCTCTCTTTTATCCCCCTTTGCTCATTTGTTTTGTTTCTTAAATTCCACATATGAGTGAAATCATATGGTATTTGTCTTTCTCTGACTGACTTATTCACTTAGCATAATACCCTCTAGCTCCATCCATGTCATTGAAAATGGCAAAATTTCATTCTTTTTTATGACTGAGTTATATATATATATATATATCACTTCTTTTTTATCCATTCGTCCATCAGTGGACACTTGAGCTGTTTCCATAATTTGGCTACTGTATATAATGCTGCTATAAACATCGGGGTGCCATATATCCCTTTGAGTTAGTATTTTTTTTTCAAAGATTTTATTTATTTATTTGAGAGAGAGAATGAGATAGAGAGAGAGCATGAGGGGGGGAGGGTCAGAGGGAGAAGCAGACTCCCTGCTGAGCAGGGAGCCCGATGTGGGACTCGATCCCGGGACTCCAGGATCATGACCTGAGCCGAAGGCAGTCGCTTAACCAACTGAGCCACCCAGACGCCCAGTATTTTTTATTCTTATATGACCAAATCTTAAGCATATGTTTCTTTCCTCAGTGAGAGGATGATGTCATCACATCTCCACTGATAGAGGATACACCCTTGTTGTCTATAGCACTTACACACCCTAATTCCATCTTGTCAGTGAGCGGTGACACTTATAATAGACTCATTGTCGAGAAGGAAGACTTAATTGATTGAAATCACAAAGCAACAAGCCTGTCTCTCCATAATGAAGTTGGAGCCCAGAATCATCCCTAAGGGGCTGTGGGTAGAATTGTAGCGAGTTAGCTGCCTAACAGCCAACCTCTGAGACATATTTCTACACAGATGAAATTAGGAGAAGACAAGTTTTAAGCATCTGTGAAGGGGAGATTAGTAACAAAATGGCAGCCGGGAGCCTGAGAGGTAGTAGGGAGATGTGGGCAGGGGTGATCAATTTTAGTATGGTTTTGTCTTGGAGAGTTTTCTCGGCCTTTGTACATGATATAGATGAGTCTCAGAGTCAGGGCCGAATAGCAAACAATGGGCAAAGCAGAGAGTTGAAAGAATCTTGTGGACTCAAAGACATTCTGAGTTGGTAGAACTCTTGGGGGACCCGCTGTGTTAGATACAGATCCTACAAACCTCATGTTGTGCTGCTGTGGGACATTGGTTCATGGTCCCGGGGCAAGGGAGGGAAAGGAAGAGGGCTTTGTCATACACACTGACTGGCATGTGTGGGGTGCTGGGAAAACACCAGCATATTATCCTCAATTAATCATCCTCTCACATTTGGGTTCTTATATTAGAACTTTAAAAGGGGGGAGGAGGGATATCGTAGTCCTTTAAAAGGGTTAACTCTCCCACCTCTGCCCATCTTCTAGTCCATAGTGGAATATCACTATAACATCTCTTGATGAGTCACTCATCAAGAGGTAATTCAGATGACCTGTGAAAGCTGACCTTTCCATTAAGGTCCCAGTTTGACCTGCTTTAGGAAATTCGTCAGACTGTTTCAGGTGGAGGAGACTCTGCCTCCTGGGGATACTAAATCTAGCCATTCTAGAGAAGAGAGGCATGGTTGGAGTCTAACCTCCAGCTATTTGGGCATACCTGGGTGGCTGTAGTAAAAACTGGAGAAGACCTGTAGAACCCAGGATCTGTACTGCACTCCTTCCTGTGATTGGGGAGGTGCACAAAGCTTCGACAGGCACTTGGGGAAAGTGTAGGAAGGAGGTGGGAGTGTACTAACAACTACTCAAAGAAATCCTCACCAGGTGATTCTTGAACTTCTATTTTTGAACCTGTGAGGTGGGGGATGAACTGAGGGTTGCATTTTTTTCAGCGTATCCTTCATAGGTGGCCCTGTGCCTGTTGAATTTTCTCAGTAATTGGAGCTATGCTTTTTACATCTGGATGCACGTGGTACCAGAAGTATCAGGAACAGCAGCTGACACCAGGGTAGACCATGTTAGGGGGGCTACAAGTTAGATATCAGGGATAGGAAATTCACTCTAAGTGAATGGAGACCTGGCAGCGCCAGGGAGGTCTTTCAGCAGAGAGAGAAGGGCTCCAGCCATGGGTCAAGATCAGAATTACAGCTCAGCAACATGGGGTGTTTGGTAGCTCAAGGCAGGGCTAACCCACAAGGAAAAGGCAGTATTTCAGACCTTAAATCAGAGCACAGAACTGAAGACTGATGGGGTCTGAGGAGATAGGCAGAATTCCATTTGTGAGACAGGGGGCCAGAGTTCAGAATTGGACTTGCAGAGACTTGAGACCCTGAGCATGGGTGGAAGCTGCTCATGTCCCAGTGACCTGAGGTTTGATCGCTCTTATAAACAAGGTTTGGAAAGGTTTGTCAGGAGGTCTTGAGATCACGGAAGGACTGCAGAGATATGAAAACCCAGCAGTTTTCTTCAGGTATAGATTCTAATTGGGGGAATCCCATTCTGGAGACAGAGGAGGGAGGGAGAGAGAGGGCATGCTTATTATGAAGTCACAGCTGCACAGCGCCCTCTGCTGTTCATATGAAGGGCAGGCCTTTACTCTGAGGCAAACCCCCTGTTTTCCCCAGGGTTATTCCAGTGTCACCAGCAAGTCTCTTCAGTTCCTGTAAAATCTCTTCCACATATTTGTTTATGCCTGAACTCACCTCCAAGGATGCAGAACTCTTCATTCCACAGTGAGACATGAGACTGGCTGAGCAAATGCCCCAAGAGAAGCAACACGGTTTTCTATGTAAGGTTGTAGGTTCAGAGGAGCAGTCATTCTAGAGGCCAAGCTTAGGCAGCGGAAGAGGGAGAGAGGGCTCTGAGCATCGAGTTTAGGGCTGAGGGAGCAGCATGGAGAAGGTGGAGGGCACAGAAAAAGGAAGCTGGGAGAATAGCCTTCCTAGTTGTGTGACTTTGAGGAGATTGCTCAATGCCTCTGTGCCTCTGTTTCTTCATCTGTGAAATGGGGCTAATAATCGTACATACCTCCCAGGATGGTTTCAGGATTCAATGAGCTAACATATTCAGAACTCATAAAATAATGCCTGGTTCAAATTAAGTTATCAGTAAATGCCAACTGTTCTTCCTGTTAACGTGTGTTCCAACCATTTTGCCTAGGCTGCTCCATTCCTCATGGGCATTCCGTGTCCTGGACTGAGAGTGAAGCTCTGGGAGAGGGAGGCTGGAATGAGGGACAATCGAGCTTCCCTGGAAGACTTTCTCTTCTGGCCAGGAGTGACACCTAAGCTTTCAGGGGTGAAAATGCTTGCTGAGGGAAAAGTAAGCATGACGTTTGGTGACTGGGCTTGAAGGAGCTAGAACCACTGACTCTTTGACTGGCCCATGACTTTCAGGAGCCTGGCTTCTTGGTCACCCTTGGCAAGATTAAGACAGCAAGCCATTTTCTGAGCTCCTGGACAAGCCTGGAGCTGTTGGGGCTCTCCTGGACGAGGTCCGCTTTCACACGCAAGGCCTGCTCTGTGGCTCCATAAACCCAGCCATTGTCACTGTGCATGGATCCTGCTTGCTTTGGGGGACAGGAGTTAGATCCAGTGTTAGGGGTAGGGGCTGGCATGGGGGTGGAGGGTGGGGTGGCAGCAGAAACACCGAATCTACTTTGGAGACAGTTAAGTCATGGTAGGTTTCCTAAAAATAGGGAACAGAATTAAATTAAGAAGACTTTTAAATGTGTTTCTGATTTTAGTCTATTTTAGACCTCAAGTAAAATAATTTAGCTCCTAGGACTTTAGGTTCCTCATTTGTGAAACTTAAAAATATTCTTGTAGGTATTATGATGATGATGATGATGATGTGTGTGTATGTGTGTGTATGTGTATCTGTGGGTGTTTAAACTGCTATACATAAAAAAAAATCTTAGAAATAAAAATAAAAACATTTACTTTTCACAATTTGCTCATGTGTGAGTTCATTCAAGGTGGATGGCCCCATTAGTACCACAACATTCTTGGGTACAACCCTTTTATCAATCTACCTCAACCCATTGGCCAGACACACAGGAGGCCCAGGAATATAATCCTACCATGTACTATAAGGTGAGGACCTGGAAATATTTGGCAAACAGCACTACTTTCGGGCATGCTCAGTGAAATTTCTATTGCCAGTTTGGTTTTAAACAGCCAGCCAGTCGGTAGGGCTGAAAATGGCCATGTGTGTGTGTGGGGGGGGCAGTTTGATCAAAGCAGAAGTTATAAAGGCCAGTCACCCCTTTTTCATAACACATGCACACAAGTACCTCTTTGCAGGCCTGCTTTCAGAACCTTTAGTGTTGGTAGTTTAGAAACAAGATAAAGATTGGTTTCAAATCAAATAGTGATTATTTTAGTGATGAAAATTTTGAGTCAACTTGACATAGTACCCCTTTCATAAAATAAAAATAAATTATTTATATTGAGGGATATGAATCTAACTTCTATATTTGTAAAAATTTCCTGAGCATTAATTTATTGGCCCCTATTTCCTTTTTGACTCTAGCCAAAGGAGTTATGAAAACAAGTTTTACTTCTCTCAACCCCCTGAGATTTAGAAATTCCAGAGCATCATGTAATTCCAAGCCAAATAATTGCCTTTAGTTTGGTAGATTTACTTGGTATTGTATCAAGGTCAAATTAATAATTTCCTATGATAATAGCATTGAGTCTCTTTTCTTTTCCGTATTTTCCCAAGCTCTTCATCTTTTTAGTGCATATTAGGGGAACTATCATGCTGAGTAGTCAGTTCTGCAGTAAGAGAACACAAGCATTTTTAAAAACCATCACACTATGCAAACAGGTAATAAAACCTGCAGAACTTATGGGAAACATGGCATTAGGTACATCCAGGCATGAATCTTAGGCAGCAATATCAGCCCTGAGCAGCTCAGCTTAAAGACAAACTTTCTCCTAGGAATTTTTCCCTTCTGGTAATTCTCATCTCTGAACACAACTCAGTGACTCAATGGTTCTACTCCCATTGAGAAATCATTTTTTTTCTACTCTTTTTTTGTTGTTGTTGTTGTTGTTGTCTTAGAGAGGGAAGGAGGGGTGGGTACTGGGCAGAAGGAGAGCAGAGCCTGATATTGGGCTCAGTCTCACAACCCTGAGATCATGATCTGAGCCAAAATCAAGTGTTGGACACTTAACCAACTGGGTCACCCAGTGCCCAGAGAAATCCACTTTTCAACTGCATTATGTGGCCAGGTGATATTTTATCATCTCTTTCCAACTTCCCAAATCCCATTTATTCCATTTAGAGGTGTGGCTGGAAGTTTGCATGACAAACAGAAGGGGTGGCTTTTATTTGGTGTCCACTTTGCCATCCCAGCTCTTCAAAAGGTAAAAATCTGCTCTGGGAGTGGGGACTTGGTTTCCAGAGAGATGCAGGATCCCTGGGACACAGTCAAGGAGTAGAACCACTGAAAGAGGCAAGCAGAGAATGGAACTTATATCCCTCAACTTCCCCTGGGAGGGTGCCTGCTAAGATCAAAGAGCCCTCAGCGCAGGACCTGAGGACCAGCAGGGGAAAGATTTTAGCTGATAAAACACATGAAGAATGTTGAAACTCAGTAAGCAGGAGACCATCAAGGTGCACAAGACATTTTAAGACAGTGGATAGAACTTTGGTTCAGACACAGGAATGGGCTCTGACATTCAGGAGTAAGGACTGTAAACATCTCAGCCTTTGGGCCTGGGGATTTTGGGGGCTTGGCTCTGTAATACCCCTCATGCATACGCAGGGTGGGCCAGTGGAAAGAAGACAGGTTTTGAACAGTCAGATGTGTGTTTTAATTCTGTCTTTTCTACATTCTACGGGGTGACTTGGGCAGGCAATTTAGCCTCTAGGGGTCTCCATAAAATGCTCACCCATGAAATCGGGGCAATCTACACCACATCTTATGGTCCGGTCCAGAGTACAGAAGGTGATGTCTATAAAAGCACCTTCCTCCATGTCTAACAGATGGGAGACACTTGAGAAAAGTTAGCTCCCCTTCCCTATCCCTCTGTTTGTCTGGGGATGGGAGTGTGAGTACTCTGCTTTCCTCTGAAGGTGTTTTTGGCTCTGTGTGGCAGGCAGGGCAGGGGTGGGGACTGGAGAGGGGAATCGAGGGCTTACATACTAGGACTTTCAAGTCCTAGTGCTCAAGAGCAATAGCCGGAGGAGGGCTTCATATGTCCTTCTCATGGGTTGGCCTGGTCACAGGATAGGAATGGGGACAGGGTTTGAGAGCGAGTGATCTGCCTCAGGAATGACAATTAAAACTGGATCTGGAGTCTGGTGCAAGAGAGCGAAGGACTGTGTATGGGATAACAATAATTCCCAGAGTAATGGAGAAGATAAATTCCGTTCTTGAACAACTTAGTCACTTAATTCCACAATTCAAAGCAAGCTTCGTGGAAGATCAGTGGTAAGGGCTCTGCTGTGCTAAAACTAATGAGTGTACAGAAGGTTCCTTGGGGAGAGACGACTGGACACTCCCATTACAGTTAAGAAGACAAACCATTGAGATGGGTAACATGAGCTGTGCACAGAGCCATCGACATCCTGGGCTCAGTTTCTCTGTCTACAAAATGGTAGTGAAAGCATGAGCCCTTCCCACAGGCTGTTACGGGCCAGTTGTGTCCCCTAAAAATTCCTATGTTGAAGTCCTAACCCCCAATTCCTCAGTATGTGACTGTACTTGGAGACAAGGCCTTTTTAGAGGTGATTATGTTAAAATGAGCCCATAAAGGTGGGCCCAAACCAACATGACCGGTGTCCCTATAAGAAGAAAATCTCAGGACACTGATAAGTACAGAGGGAAGACCATGTGGGGATGCAGAGAGAAGGTGGCCACTGCAAATCAGGGAGAGAGGCCTCAGACGAAACTGGCCCAGCAACATCTTGATCTCAGACTTCTAGTCCCCAGAGTATCGAGAAAATAAAGTTCTGCTGTTTAAGCCACCTAGTCTGTGATATTTTGTTACGCCACTCCTAGCAAACTAATACACATGGGGCCAGAGATTAAAAAAAAAGACAATTCTTTTAGAGCAGTTTTAAGTTCATAGCAAAATTGGGAGGAAGGTACAGAGATTTCCCGTATTCATCCTGGTCTCCACACATGCACAGCCTCTCCCATCATCAACATCCCCAGCCAGAGCGGTACATTTGTGACAAATGATGAGCCTACATTGACACATCATAATCACCTGACATTAAAACTCACTCTTGGCGTTGTACATTCTATGATCAACAAATGGCCAATGAGATGTATCCGTCATTATAGTGTCATACAGAGTCTGAAATTTTAATATAACAATATGCCAGCAATAGGGCGGGTTTTATTTCAGACAAATCTGATCCTGATATTTATTAAAGCCGACCTACCATTTGCAAAGAGCATTGGGGCAACTAGTAGAGTAGATAGAGACAAAGATGTGATGACAGTCTGCAAAAAGGTGGCTGTGAAAATGGGCCACCCGTTTATATTCTCGAAGGAAGCATTGGTCGTACATGCCGGGATGCACTGCCGAGACTCTCCCTTGAGGACCGAGACACTTGCTCCTGCCTGGAGCCTTGCTGGCTGATGGCTCACAGCCGAGTTCCTCTCTCACGTTGCCCCTCAAGGACTGAGGGAAGCTGCCTCTCCTAAGGTCAGGCTGGAGTCAGCGTGTGTCTAAGGACTGAGTGATGCTGCACATAAAGGGCCAGCCCCCTTGCTTAAACTCGGAACGTATCTGAGGGGCCACCCACCTCCAGACTTCCTGTGGGATCCATGGCGGAGGCTTCTGTTGCCCCTACACCATGGTTTGATCCTCCCTCTGCCCTCTCTGGCTCCCCTCCATCCCTCATGGGTGTTCCCATGAATACTCCCCACTAAACGTCATGCAAGCAAACCTCCGTCTCAGAGTCTGTTCCCCAGGGCATGTGACCAATGACACCATGCGTCCTATACTGTTGTTCCTGATGCACTAATGCTGTTCTTTGTGCAGAATGAGTTGAAGCAATTGACAGTCTGAATGTTCTGCAAGGTAGACCAAGAGAGTGTTGGTGAAGATTTTCTAACATCTAATGATATGTCATGTCCTATAGAAGTAGGTCTCACATTTTTTTTTTTTTCTTTTTTAGTAAGCCACATTGCGGCAAAGTAATCTGGGATCCAAATATTTCAAGTTCCTCAGCTGTTATTAGAGACCTGCCAATCAATGGCCTTGCAGGTCCTTGCTTATAGGACCCTGTAAGAGGAAGCATAGCTCCTGACCTTGCGCGTGGCCTCCCAGCATGAATACACTTTGAGATGTGATTGTTTACCCGAGGAGTGAGGCCTCTTTGAAAGCAGTCTAGTGCTCTTTTTGATTTTTAGAGTGATTATATAGCAAAGACAAACAGGGAAAAACTCGGGCTCTAGCACCTGCTCTGAACTCTCAGAGCACCTGAGGGCTACTAGGCATGGGATCTAAGAAAAGCCAACCTTTCCATCATCCCGTGTCCTCACCTGTCACTGTGGATGAAGAGGAAATAGGTTGGCTGTGATCCTGAATCTCCAATTCCTTGACCTCAGAGGCTCCCAGAGAAGAAGTGCAGGGGGAATGCTCGGCTATTTCTTTCTCATGAGCACTTTTGTGTGCAGTCATATTCTCACAGGGAAGCCAGGACTGGTGAACAGGGCTGGACCACTTCACTGGGAGCCTCAAGGACACCTTTTGTCTTTCTGGTCCCAGGCCACATGTCCTTGGTTTCCTTCCTATCTAATCTTGACTCTCAATGTCTAAAATGAACTCAGACAAATACTTCAAATATAAGCACATATTTATCTTTAAACCGTGGAGCAGTGGTCTAAGCTGCGGACTCTGGGTTTCCTATTTCCGCTAGTACTGTGGTCAGTGGGGCCATCTCTGAAGTCAGTGGGGTCACCTCTGACCCAAGCTCTCAATAGAGCATCTGTGCTTCAGCCCTGGCCTCTCAGCCTCAGTCACTATGATACTGAAGCCTTTTACTTATCAGCTCAACTCTGCCCACTTCCGAGCTAAGTCCAACCATTTTGGAAAGCACGCTCAGAGCATCATACAGACCGGGGCTTAGGGCATGCGATTTACATCCATCAACCCGGGTTAGATGTGCCAAGGATGAGTCCTGAGTCCTGAGTCCTGGGTGTCTTTAGCCCGTTCTATGCCTTTTATCTCCTATATCAGCAGGGTCAGGTTTACTGGCCCTCTCTCGCTCTGTGACTATTCCCTGTTCCGTAGTCCACCTTACAGGACCAGAGCCCCGACTTCCCCTCTGGACAGTTTCATCCTTGGAGACTGTCCCATGTCCTGGCTGGAGCCCTGCTTCCTTTGTCAGCTGCTTGGGATTGACTGTCATTGTCAAGTGTGTTTGGCAGCTGCACCTGTGGTATCCTGGACTCCTTAGACAGTGTTCATGGCTCAGGTCAAGTGCCAGTTACCCAGCCCCTGTGAACTCTGGCACTCCAGCAGCTGCTCACGCTCTGTGGATCCAGCCCCGCTTTGCTTCCTCTCCTTCCCCGTTAGCTTTTTCTACTGAGGTTTCAGAATACTTCAAGAAAGAGCTTCTTCTTCCTTCTATCCCCTGTCTGTCCCACCTTACAATCTGCTATTTCTGTCTAGCCCTGACCCTGAATGGAGCTCAGTAGAAAAGTTCTTAAAAATAACAAGTTCTCGGGGCGCCTGGGTGGCTCAGTCATTAAGCGTCTGCCTTCGGCTCAGGTCATGATCCCAGGGTCCTGGGATCGAGCCCCGCATCGGGCTCCCTGCTCAGCGGGAAGCCTGCTTCTCCCTCTCCCACTCCCCCTGCTTGTGTTCCTGCTCTCGCTATCTCTCTCTCTGTCAAATAAATAAATAAAATCTTAAAAAAAAAACAAAAAAAAAAACAAGTTCTCCCCAATAGGATTTTTTAAACAGAAAAAAAACCCCTATTATTTTATGTTTTAATCAGTGTGTATAGCAAGGGCCTCCAATATGTGATGGAGCTACTTGGACTCCAGCGTTTTCTCCTAGCTGAACTTAAAATTTAGGATCAGACTTGCCTTAGGCTTTAGGACTGATTTTATCCTTAATCAAGATGAAGGAAGCCTTGTTTAGGAGGAACTGGCTGATTCAATAGTAATTAAACATGCCTTTTTTTTTTTTTTTTTTTTGACCATGTGCCCCTGTTACAGCATGTGGAAGTTTCTACCTTTCTCCTGGGACCCACTTTCCCTAGTGTACCAGCCCTAATAACAAACCTGTGCCTTGTGTTGATAGACTTCTCTGATTTTAGGTCCACATAAGCCTGGGTCTTCACCTTGTCCCACAATTTCTCTTTTCCTCTAGATCCTCCCTGACCATAGCCAATGTCTGTTTCCAGATGTTCTTTACCACATTCTGCCCACTTACTTAGAAACCCCTCTTGCCTTCCACAGGAATGCCTTCTTGCCCAATATTTCCTCAAACTGCCATCTATTTCTTATTTCAATATTTCCAAATACATTTACTAATTTAACATGTAATTGAGCATCTACACTGTGCTTATAATTGTGAACAAAACCCAGTCCCGGTCTCCAAGGAGCTTACCATGTACTAAAGGGAAGAGACAAATAAAAAGGAAATATTAGTAGCAGATAACTCTACAAAGTATATTATCTAAATTAGTCCATTTTATTCTCAGAATCCTATGACGGGGATATTATTATCTTCATTTTGTAGATGTGGAAAGTGAGGCTCAGCTAGGTTAAGTAGCTTGGCCTGGATTATGCAGGCAGGAAGGGGCAGAGTTAGGTTTAGAACCCAGGTCAGCCTGACTTTGCTATATTAGTTAGTAATCCTCATTGAGTCTGATGAAAAGTCTAAGTACAGTTTGTCAGTTCACAGGGAAACAACCTACTGACTTTGGCTGGAGTTACACTGACCTGGCAGAGAATTAATAGCTTGGCAAGACTGTGTCTTCTAATTCATTAACATAGTTTATTCTTCCATGTTAGTCTTTTGGTCCATGGGTCTTCTTTCTTTCTTTCTTTCTTTCTTTCTTTCTTTCTTTCTTTCTTTC